>NC_052157.1:95668978-95721933 GCF_902713615.1 Scyliorhinus canicula
CTCGCGCTGTTTTCACTCCCCCCGGCTGTCATCCCCTCGCGCTGTTTCCATCCCCGACTGTCTCTTCCTCTCGCGCTTTTTCACTCTCCGCTGTCCTCCCCTCGCGCTGTTTTCATTTCTCCAGTCTGGTCACTCCCCTCGCGACTGTTTTCACTCCCGACTGTCTATACTCGCGCTGTTTTCACTCCCCGACTGTCTCTCCCCTCGCGCTGTTTCACTCCCCGACTGTCTCTCCCCTCGCGCTGTTTCACTCCCCCGACTGTCTCTCCCTCTCGCGCTGTTTCACTCCCCCCGGCTGTCTCTCCCCTCGCGCTGTTTTCACTCTCCCGGCTGCCTCTCCTCTCGCGCTGTTTTCAATCTCCCGGCTGTCTCTCCCCTCGCGCTGTTTTCACTCTCCCGTCTGTCACTCCCCTCGCGCTGTTTTCACTCCCCCGACTGTCTCTCCCCTCGCGCTGTTTTCACTCCCCCGACTGTCTCTCCCCTCGCGCTCTTTTCACTCTCCCGTCTGTCACTCCCCTCTCGCGCTTTTTTCACTCCCCCGGCTGTCTCTCCCCTCGCGCTGTTTTCACTCCCCCGGCTGTCTCTCCCCTCGCGCTGTTTTCACTCCCCCGACTGTCTCTCCCCTCGCGCTGTTTTCACTCCCCCGACTGTCTCTCCTCTCGCGCTGTTTTCACTCCCCCGGCTGTCTCTCCTCCCGCGCTGTTTTCACTCTCCCGGCTGTCTCTCCTCTCGTGCTGTTTTCACTCCCCCATCTGTCTCTCCTCTCGTGCTGTTTTCACTCTCCCGTCTGTCACTCCCCTCTCACGCTGTTTTCACTCTCCCGGCTGTCTCTCCTCTCGCGCTGTTTTCACTCCCCCGACTGTCTCTCCCCTCGCGCTGTTTTCACTCCCCAGCTGTCTCTCCTCTCGCGCTGTTTTCACTCTCCCGGCTGTCTCTCCCTCTCGCGCTGTTTTCACTCCCCCGGCTGTCTCTCCTCTCGCGCTGTTTTCACTCCCCCGGCTGTCTCTCCTCTCGCGCTGTTTTCACTCCCCCGACTGTCTCTCCTCTCGCGCTGTTTTCACTCCCCGGCTGTCTCTCCTCTCGCGCTGTTTTCACTCTCCCGTCCGTCACTCCCCTCTCGCGCTGTTTTCACTCCCCCGACTGTCTCTCCCCTCGCGCTGTTTTCACTCTCCCGGCTGTCTCTCCTCTCGCGCTGTTTTCACTCCCCCGACTGTCTCTCCTCTTGCGCTGTTTTCACTCTCCCGTCTGTCACTCCCCTCTCGCGCTTTTTTCACTCCCCCGGCTGTCTCTCCCCTCGCTCTGTTTTCACTCCCCCGGCTGTCTCTCCCCTCGCGCTGTTTTCACTCCCCCGGCTGTCTCTCCCCTCGCGCTGTTTTCACTCCCCCGACTGTCTCTCCTCTCGCGCTGTTTTCACTCCCCCGGCTGTCTCTCCCCTCGTGCTGTTTTCACTCTCCCATCTGTCTCTCCTCTCGTGCTGTTTTCACTCTCCCGTCTGTCACTCCCCTCTCACGCTGTTTTCACTCTCCCGGCTGTCTCTCCTCTCGCGCTGTTTTCACTCCCCCGGCTGTCACTCCCCTCGCGCTGTTTTCACTCCCCCGGCTGTCTTTCCTCTCGTGCTATTTTCACTCCCCCGACTGTCTCTCCCCTCGCGCTGTTTTCACCCTCCCGGCTGTCTCCCCTCGCGCTGTTTTCACTCCCCCGACTGTCTATCCTCTTGCGCTGTTTTCACTCCCCCGGCTGTCTCTCCCCTCGCGCTGTTTTCACCCTCCCGGCTGTCTCCCCTCGCGCTGTTTTCACTCTCCCGGCTGTCACTCCTCTCGCGCTGTTTTCACTCTCCCGGCTGTCTCTCCTCTCGCGCTGTTTTCACTCTCCCGGCTGTCTCTCCTCTCGCGCTGTTTTCACGCCCTCGGCTGTCTCTCCTCTCGCGCTGTTTTCACTCTCCCGGCTGTCTCTCCTCTCGCGCTGTTTTCACACTCCCGGCTGTCTCTCCCCTCGCGCTTTTTTTCACTCCCCCGACTGTCTCTCCTCTCGCGCTGTTTTCACTCCCCCGGCTGTCTCTCCCCTCGCGCTATTTTCACTCCCCCGACTGTCTCTCCTCTCGCGCTGTTTTCACTCTCCCGGCTGTCTCTCCTCTCGCGCTGTTTTCACTCTCCCGGCTGTCTCTCCCCTCACGCTGTTTTCACTCCCCCGGCTGTCCCTCCTCTCGCGCTGTTTTCACTCCCCCGACTGTCTCTCCTCTCGTGCTGTTTTCACTCCCCCGACTGTCTCTCCTCTCGTGCTGTTTTCACTCCCCCGACTGTCTCTCCCCTCGCGCTGTTTTCACTCTCCCGGCTGTCTCTCCTCTCGTGCTGTTTTCACCCTCCCGGTGTCTCCCCTCGCGCTGTTTTCACTCCCCGACTGTCCCTCCCCTCGCGCTGTTTTCACTCTCCCGGCTGTCTCTCCCCTCGCGCTGTTTTCACCCTCCCGGCTGTCTCCCCTCGCGCTGTTTTCACTCCCCCGACTGTCTATCCTCTTGCGCTGTTTTCACTCCCCCGGCTGTCTCTCCCCTCGCGCTGTTTTCACCCTCCCGGCTGTCTCCCCTCGCGCTGTTTTCACTCTCCCGGCTGTCACTCCTCTCGCGCTGTTTTCCACTCTCCCGGCTGTCTCTCCTCTCGCGCTGTTTTCACTCTCCCGGCTGTCTCTCCTCTCGCGCTGTTTTCACGCCCTCGGCTGTCTCTCCTCTCGCGCTGTTTTCACTCTCCCGGCTGTCTCTCCTCTCGCGCTGTTTTCACACTCCCGGCTGTCTCTCCCCTCGCGCTGTTTTCACTCCCCCGACTGTCTCTCCTCTCGCGCTGTTTTCACTCCCCCGGCTGTCTCTCCCCTCGCGCTATTTTCACTCCCCCGACTGTCTCTCCTCTCGCGCTGTTTTCACTCTCCCGGCTGTCTCTCCTCTCGCGCTGTTTTCACTCTCCCGGCTGTCTCTCCCCTCACGCTGTTTTCACTCCCCCGGCTGTCCCTCCTCTCGCGCTGTTTTCACTCCCCCGACTGTCTCTCCTCTCGTGCTGTTTTCACTCCCCCGACTGTCTCTCCTCTCGTGCTGTTTTCACTCCCCCGACTGTCTCTCCCCTCGCGCTGTTTTCACTCTCCCGGCTGTCTCTCCTCTCGTGCTGTTTTCACCCTCCCGGCTGTCTCCCCTCGCGCTGTTTTCACTCCCCCGACTGTCTCTCCCCTCGCGCTGTTTTCACTCTCCCGGCTGTCTCTCCCCTCGCGCTGTTTTCACCCTCCCGGCTGTCTCCCCTCGCGCTGTTTTCACTCTCCCGGCTGTCACTCCTCTCGCGCTGTTTTCACTCTCCCGACTGTCTCTCCCCTCGCGCTGTTTTCACTCCCCCGGCTGTCTCTCCCCTCGCGCTGTTTTCACTCCCCCGACTGTCTCTCCTCTCGCGCTGTTTTCACTCTCCCGACTGTCACTCCTCTCGCGCTGTTTTCACTCTCCCGGCTGTCTCTCCCCTCGCCCTGTTTTCACTCTCCCGGCTGTCTCTCCTCTCGCGCTGTTTTCACGCCCTCGGCTGTCTCTCCTCTCGCGCTGTTTTCACGCCCTCGGCTGTCTCTCCTCTCGCGCTGTTTTCACTCTCCCGGCTGTCTCTCCCCTCGCTCTGTTTTCACTCTCCCGGCTGTCTCTCCCCTCGCGCTGTTTTCACTCTCCCGGCTGTCGCTCCTCTCGCGCTGTTTTCACTCCCCCGGCTGTCTCCCCTCGCTTTGTTTTCACTGCCCGGCTGTCTCTCCCCTCGCGCTGTTTTCATTCCCCCGGCTGTCCCTCCTCTCGCGCTGTTTTCACTTCCCCGACTGTCTCTCCCCTCGCGCTGTTTTCACTCCCCCGGCTGTCTCCCCTCTCGCGCTGTTTTCACTCCCCCGACTGTCTCTCCTCTCGCGCTGTTTTCACTCACCCGGCTGTCGCTCCTCTCGCGCTGTTTTCACTCTCCCGGCTGTCTCTCCCCTCGCGCTGTTTTCACTCTCCCTGTTGTCTCTCCTCTCGCGCTGTTTTCACCCTCCCGTCTGTCTCTCCCCTCGCGCTGTTTTCACTCTCCCGGCTGTCGCTCCTCTCGCGCTGTTTTCACTACCCCGGCTGTCTCCCCTCGCGCTGTTTTCACTCTCCCAGCTGTCTCTCCCCTCGCGCTGTTTTCACTCACCCGACTGTCTCTCTTCACGCGCTGTTTTCACTCCCCCGGCTGCCTCTCCCCTCGCGCTGTTTTCACTCTCCCAGCTGTCTCTCCCCTCGCGCTGTTTTCACTCACCCGACTGTCTCTCCTCACGCACTGTTTTCAATCCCCCGACTGTCTCTCCCCTCGCGCTGTTTTCACTCCCCTGGCTGTCTCTCCCCTCGCGCTGTTTTCACTCTCCCGTCTGTCTCTCCTCTCGCGCTGTTTTCACTCCCCCGGCTGTCTCTCCTCTCGCGCTGTTTTCACTCTCCCGGCTGTCTCTCCCCTCGCGCTGTTTTCACTCCCCCGGCTGTCTCTCCCCTCGCGCTGTTTTCACTCCCTCTTCTGTCTCTCCTCTCGTGCTGTTTTCAGTCCCCCTGTTGTCTCACCTCTCGTGCTGTCTCCATTCTACCGGCTGTCTCTCCCCTCGCGCTGTTTCACTCTCCCGACTCTCACTCCTGTCTCGCTGTTTTCACTCTCCCGACAGTCACTCCGCTCCGATTCTGGGAGGGGGGAAGGGGGTTCTATGTTAATAATGGGTAGGGGCGGGTCAGGCTCATGGGGCAGGGCCCGCTGGTATGAGGATGGTGGATAAGAAGGTTGGTGAGAGACCCCCAGTTAGGATAGTCACGTGGAAAGTGAGGGGGTTTGGGAAACCAGTCATGAGGTCAAGGGTGCTTGCACATCTTAAAAGTTTGAATGCCGATGTAGCAATGCTGCAGGTGACTCATCTGAGGGTGAAGGACCAGGTGAGATTTAAAAATGGCTGGGATGGGGCAGCATGGTGGCGCAGTGGGTTAGTGCGGCAGCTTCACAGCCCCGAAGCTCCAGGTTCGGTTCTGGCCCTGGGTCAATGTCTGTGTGGAGTTTGCACATTCTCCCTGTGTTTGCATGGGTTTCGCCCCCACAACCCAAAACAAATTGTGCCAATTAGGTGGTTTGGCCTGCTAAATTGCCCCTTTATTGGAAAAAATTAATTGGGTACTCTAAATTTATTTTAAAAAAGGGCTGGGTTAGTCAGGTGTTTCACTCTGGATTTGACAGAAGGGCTCGGTATTGGTCAGCAAAAGAGTACGGTAGCAGATGCAGATCAGGGGGGTAGATATGTGATTGTGATAGGGTGCTGAAGTGTGTTGCTTGATCTGGGTGAGTGTGCTTAACACTCAATTTGGCTCTGTTTCATTCCTTAGCTGTGGAGTCGCCAGGTATCGTTAAGATACCGCCACAAGTTTCAAGTTGAAGTTCAAACCAATAAATCCACACACCAGCTTGTAAGTTCAAACAAGACACGTTTATTATATTACAGTAATCTACTAATCATGCATATAAAACTATAAGACTAGGCTAATCCTACCACTAACAGGCCAATACTTATCTGGATAAGGGGACTGCCGGATCAGGGAACAACGGATTCTAGCTTTGTCCTGGGTCCGCAGGCTTCCAGTAGTTATGGTCTAAAGGGGGTCAGGAGTGTCTAAACTCGTAGCGTGCGTTGTATGACACTTACGTGATGGCGGCTGCTGTCCAGACCTCTCCACCTCCAGGTTCTTCTGCTGCAACGGTGTTCTGCTGGGAGGGCTGGCTGGTCAAGGAGAGGCTGGCAGAGAGAGAGAGGTGGGGTCAGGGTCTCTGTTTTATACCTCTCTCAGGGTCTCACGCCCTCCTGGGCGGACCCTCTATACACTCGCAATCGATTGGGTCTCTTCCCAATCGATTGATTTGAACTCCCCAATAACGGGGCAGTTCCTCGATCACTGGGCGGTTCTTGGGACTTATTGTTTTGGACTTCTTTTGGCGCCGAGAAGTCTGGCCTTCTATTCAACGTATCAATTAGCGTTAACTTGTTTCCATTCTAGACCCAGCCGTTCTTTCCCTCATTTACCCATGTGGGGTTTTGGTGTGCTCTCACTGCTTGGATATCTGCTGCAGCCTGAGCTTCTTCGTGGTTCTTTAATGTTTAATGGAATTCCTTGGAATTCCTTGCCCAGTGAAGCAGTTGAGGCTCCTTCATTACATGTTTTTAATGTAAAGATAGATAGTTTTTTGAAGAATAAAGGGATTAAGGGTTATGGTGTTCGGGCCGGAAAGTGGAGCTGAGTCCACAAAAGATCAGCCATGATCTAATTGAATGGCGGAGCAGGCTCGAGGGGCCAGATGGCCTACTCCTGCTCCTAGTTCTTATGTTCTTATGTTCTTATGTTACCTTGCCTTGGACAGATTGCTCCCAAACGCGGGACAATCTTTTCAATACCCATTTTTCATTATGGGCCTCTTCTGAGGGGTCGTAATTGGAGCAGACATTCTGTCCTGCATCTGTGGTGTGGGAGATGATTGTGCGGGTCCATTTAACCATATTATCTCGGGTTAAATGTGTGCGGTCTAAATCACCGAAAACGGCAGTGAAATTAATCCACAGCCTTCCTACGAATGCTGTGGGGTGCTCGGTCCTTTTCTGCCTACACTTATTTAGGCCTTCGACTGAGTCTCCTCTGTTGTACCCTATCGCGTCTAAAATAGCTGTATGCATTTTTTCGATGGTGCCTCCTCCAACATTCTGTGGGTCGGGGAGGTCTGCTACTACTGATGAGTCTAAACTCAAAACTGTGAGCTTCACCTGCTCTCGCTCATCCAGGCCATACATGGTCGCCTGTTGCTTCACTCGTGCGAAGAATTGGTGGGGGTCTGCAGTGGGGAGGAACGGGGTGATTTTCTCACACGCGTCCCTTAGTTGTGTTACGGTTAAGGGGGTGGTGTAGGTGACCTTGGGTGCGCCTTCTGCGGTTGCTTTTCTTTGGGTGGTGACTGGGTTCATTGGTGCGGGTGCTATCTGATCTGTGGGGGGTTGGGGCGCTTTCCTTTTCTGCTGCGCTGTTGGCGCACATGTTCCCTGAACATAGCGCTGTGCGGTTTCGCTTAATTCCTGCCAATCTGGGGCATTTTCCTCATCTAACTGTGTCCCAAATGTCTCTTGGAACCCATTCTGCACAGAAAGCAGAGATTGCAGCTGCGCAATCTGCTTCCGACATTTAGCGTGGTCTACGGTGCTTTGCCTTTGCTCAGTGGTGGCAGCATGGAGTGCCCTTAAAGCTGCCTTTAGGTCAGAGCATTGCCTTTGCAGTGCCTCTACCTGCTTTTCTGACTCTTCTCTTACCAAGACTGCACACTGCACATCTTGATAGGCCTTTTCATACTGAACTTGAGAGCTGCTCAGATGGGCTAGACAAGACTGATGTGCCCTCTTGGCATCATCCACCTCTCTATCCTTATCTGCCAGTCGTTGCCTTAAACCTAGATTCTCCTGTTCGATGTCCCTGACATCCACTTTGCTCATTCTGTTCTTCTCCTCTAACTCTGCTCGGAGCGTCCTGACGACCACCTCTGTGCCTCGCAATTGTGCCAAGCAGGACACAATTGCCATCGGCTTATGTGCTTTACTTAAACTTTTCTTGTGAATTTCAGACAGGTTTTCCCACCAAGTATGCCCTATACTCCCGGGACCTGTCTCCTCATTCAAACAAAATTCACTCCAAAGGGGCCATCCTTTCCCTTTGAGGTACTTCCTGAGTTCCAGCTCCCACACGGGACACTGACCTAATCTGCTGCTGTTGGTCGCTGTAAGAAGTCTTACAACACCAGGTTAAAGTCCAACAGGTTTGTTTCAAACACGAGCTTTCGGAGCACGGCTCCTTCTTCAGGTGAATGGAAAGGCTTGTTCCAGAAATGTTTATATAGACACAGTCAGAGATGCCCCGGAATGCGAGCACCTGCAGGCAATCAAATCATCAAAGATGCAGAGAGAGAGGTAACTCCAGGTTAAAGAGGTGTGAATTGTCCCAAGCCAGTTCAGTCGGTAGGCCTCTGCAAGTCCAGGCTTGTTGGTGGGGGCCGAATGTAATGCGACATGAATCCCAGATCCCGGTTGAGTCCGCATTCATGCGTGCTGAACTTAGCTATAAGTTTTTGCTCAGCAATTTTGCGTTGTCGCGTCTCCTGAAGGCCTCCTTGTAGAATGCTGACCCGGAGATCAGAGGCTGAATGTCCTTGACTGCTGAAGTGTTCCCCAACTGGAAGGGAACAGTCCTGCCTGTTGATAGTCGCACGATGCCCGTTTATTCGTTGTCGCAGTGTCTGCATGGTCTCGCCAATGTACCACGCTTCGGGACATCCTTTCCTGCAGCGTATGAGGTAGACTACATTGGTCGAGTCGCACGAGTATGCGCCGCGTACCTGGTGGGTGGTGTTTCCACGTGTAATGGTGGTGTCCATGTCGATGATCTGGCATATCTTGCAGAGATTACCCTGGCAGGGTTTTGTGGTGTTGTGGTTGCTGTTCTGAAGGCTGGGTAATTTGCTGCAAACAATGGTTTGTTTGAGGTTGCGCGGTTGTTTGAAGGCCAGTAGTGGGGGTGTGGGGATGACCTTGGCAAGATGTCCATCCTCGCTGATGATGTGTTGGAGGCTGCGAAGAAGATGTCGTAGTTTCTCCACCCCAGGAAAGTACTGGACGACGAAGGGTACTCTGTCAGTGGTGTCCCGTGTTTGTCTTCTGAGGAGGTCGGTGCGGTTTTTTGCTGTGGCGCGGTGGAACTGTCGATCAATGAGTCGAGCGCCATATCCCGTTCGTACGAGGGCATCTTTCAGCATCTGTAGGTGTCTGTTGCGCTCCTCCTTGTCTGAGCAGATCCTGTGTATATGGAGGGCTTGTCCATAGGGGATGGCTTCTTTAATGTGTTTCGGGTGAAAGCTGGAGAAGTGGAGCATCGTGAGATTATCTGTGGGCTTGCGGTAAAGCGAGGTGCTGAGGTGACCGTCCTTGATGGAGACGAGTGTGTCCAAGAATGGAACTGAATTTGGAGAATAGTCCATGGTGAGTTTGATGGTGGGATGGAACTTATTGATGTCATCGTGTAGTCGTTTCAGTGATGTCTCGCCGTGGGTCCAAAGGAAAAAAATGTCATCGATGTATCTGGTGTATAGCATCGGTTGAAAGTCCTGTGTGGTGAGGAAGTCTTGTTCAAACTTGTGCATGAAGATGTTGGCATATTGAGGTGCAAATTTGGTCCCCATGGCTGTTCCGTGCGTCTGGATGAAGAATTTGTTGTCGAAGGTGAAGACGTTGTGGTCTTGGAGTTACCTCTCTCTCTGCATCTTTGATGATTTGATTGCCTGCAGGTGCTCGCATTCCGGGGCATCTCTGACTGTGTCTATATAAACATTTCTGGAACAAGCCTTTCCATTCACCTGAAGAAGGAGCCGTGCTCCGAAAGCTCGTGTTTGAAACAAACCTGTTGGACTTTAACCTGGTGTTGTAAGACTTCTTACTGTGCTCACCCCAGTCCAACGCCGGCATCTCCACATCGTTGGTCGCTGTGACCACGAACTGCTCTGGGTTCATGAGGCGTTCCATTGCCTGCATGGCCATTTCTTTTTCTCCTATGCTCTCTTAAATTTGGAACGAGGGATGATAAGGCAATGCTTATGGAATACGGGTACGGCTTTCGCTATGTTCCGACTTATAAACTCCCGACAGTTTGTTGCAACAAAAATCTCTCGGTTTTACCTTACAACCCTGTTAGTTACGCATGGAAAAACACACTTATGAGTTATGAGGATTGATTTGAACTACTTGAACACTTGCGGTTTTTCCTTTTCCCAATTGGATTTCAGATTCAAATTTCTGGGTTCTCTCGGAGTGGCGGGGGGTGGGGGGGGGGGGGGGGGGGGGCACTTCTAATCAAGTCCCGTCGGATTTCGCCACTAAATGTTGCTCGTTCTGGGTGAGTGTGCTTAACACTCAATTTGGCTCTGTTTCATTCCTTAGCTGTGGCGTCGCCAGGTATCGTTAAGATACCGCGACAAGTTTCAAGTTCAAGTTCAAACCAATGACTCAATACACCAGTTAGTAAGTTCAAACAAGACACGTTTATTATATTACAGTAATCTACTAATCATGCAATTAACTATAAGACTAGGCTAATCCTACCACTACTAGGCCAAATAGTTATCTGGATAAGGGGATTGCCGGATCAGGGAACAACGGCTTCTAGCTTTGTCCTGGGTCTGCAGACTTCCAGTCGGTGTGGCCTAAAGGGGGTCAGGAGTGTCTACTCTCGTAGCGTGCGTTGTATGACACCTACGTGATGGCGGCTGCTGTCCAGGCCTCTCCTCCTCAAGGTTCTTCTGCTGCAACGGTGTTCTGCTGGGAGGGCTGGCTGGTCAAGGAGAGGCTGGCAGAGAGAGAGAGGTGGGGTCTGGGTCTCTGTTTTATACCTCCCTCAGGGTCTCGCGCCCTCCTGGGCGGACCCTCTATACACTCGCAATCGATTGGGTCTCTTTCCAATCGATTGATTTGAACTCCCCAATAACGGGGCAGTTCCTCGATCACTGGGCGGTTCTTGGGACTTATTGTTTTGGACTTCTCTTGGCGCAGAGAAGTCTGGCCTTCTATTCAATGTATCAATTAGCATTAACTTGTTTCCATTGTACCTGGGAATCGCCCGGTATCGCCTCATTAGTATGCTAACTTGTTTTTTTTCACAGTGCTGTCTGGTTTCTGCAGCAGTCAGAATACACAAGCGCTTTTGCAAGCTGCTTGTTTTTGCAACATGTCCATTTTCCCTGCATTCCTTGTGATCTTCCATTTTGTGTTGGGCAGTGGCCACCCCAGGTGGCTACAAATGGCGCTGGTAAGTCTATACGGTCCCAATTGGGATGATGTGGGATTCACGAAGAAGGTGTTTGGGGCCACCCCCGACTTGGGCACACAAGAACTGATAGTGTGTGGGGACTGGGACTTGGTGCAGGAGCCAAGGTTGGACAGGTCACGGCCGCGCTCGTTGATCCCGTAAGGGAGGGCGATGGTGTTGGCTCGGCTAATGGTGGAAATGAGAGGGGTGGACCCTTGGAGCTTTCTGCACCCGAGGAGTGGGAATATTCATTTTTCTCGGTAGTCCACAAGGTATACTTGCGGATTGACTTTTTTGTGGTGAGGAAGGCTTTGCTGGCTGGGGTAAGGTGTCGGAATACTCGGCAATTGCAGTGTCAGATCACGCTCTGCATTGGGTGGGTATGTTACTGGAGAAGCGGGTAGGACAGAGGCCGGGGTGAAAACTGGATGTGGGGCTTTTGGGGGACCAACAAAATTGAAAAAGTAATTGAGGAATGTGTAGGTTTCAACTGTACGGGTGAGGTGTCGGAGGCACTTGTCTGGGAGGCTCTGAAGGTGGTGGTGAGGGTTGAGGTGATCTCATTTAAGGCCAGGGTGGACAAAGAGGAAAGGTTGGAGCGGCAGAAGGTAATAGATGAGATGTTGGAGGTAGATAGGAGTTATGCAGAAGATGGGAACCCAGTGAAATTGGAAAAGAGAAAGGAACTACAGACGAGCTTTGACCGACTGTCTACCATGAAGGCGGTGCCCCAACTGAGGTGAGCAAGGGGTGCAGTCTACGAGCATAGAGAGAAGGCGTATGTTGACGGGAGGCTTTGGAGGGAGGGGGCGGCAAGGGAAATTGTTCAGGTGTGGGACAGGGTAGGGAAATTGGTGGTGGCTCCGGATCTGATTAACAAGATCTTTGAGGAATTTTATGAGCGGTTGTACAGGTCAGAGCCACCTGGGGGAGACTGGGAGATGCAGGAATTTCTAGATTGGAAGGAGCGATAGTGGAGCAGGAGATAAAGGAGGCAATTGGGAGGATGCAGTCGGGGAAGGTGGCAGGGCCAGATGGGTTTCCTGTAGAATATTATGAAAAATTCAAGGATAAGCTGGCACCACTGATGGTAGGGATGTTTGAAGAGGTGATAGGGAAGGGAGTGCTGCCACAAACCTTGGGGCAGGCATCGATTTCCCTGTTGCTTAAAAAAGATAAGGATCCAACAGAGTGTGGGTCGTATAGGCCCATTTCACTTTTAAACATGGACGCAAAGTGGGAGGCAGCTCTTTTCGAACATTAGGAGGGTATTGAACGTGGTTATGGCACCGGGGGAAGGGAAGGAAACAGAGGTGGTTGTGGCATTGGACGCCGAGAATACGTTTGACCGGGTAGAATGGGGGTACTTGATGGCAGTGCTGGAGCGGTTTGGGATTGGACAAAGATTTGTGGACTGGGTAAAGCTACTATATAAGGAGTCGAGGGTGAGTTCCGCACAAACAACATCAGCTTGAGATTCTTTCCCCTCCACCATGGGACGTGGCAGGGATGTGCTATGTCCCCCCTGCTGTTTGCACTCACGATTGAGCCATTGGCCATCGTGTTCAAAAGTTCTGGAGCATGGAAAGGAATAGTGCGGGGTGGATAGAGCATAGGGTGTACTTATATACTGATGATTTGCTGTTATACGTGTCGGAACCGAGTGTCAATAGGGGGCATATTGGAGCTGCTTCGGGTGTCTGGGTCTTTCTCGGGGTACAAACTAAATCTAGACAAGAGTGAGTATTTTGTGGTGTCTCAACCGGGCTGGGGCCAGGGCTGGGGGTCTGCCATTCCGTAGGGCAGGGACTCACTTAGATAACTCACTTAGATAAAGCGTGTAGTGACGCAGTGGGGAAGGTAACACTGACGAAGGAGAGTACTTGCAGGCAAAGAGATGGGTTGAAGTGTGTATATTTCAATGCAAGAAGCATCAGGAATAAGGTGGGTGAACTTAAGGCATGGATCGGTACTTGGGACTACGATGTGGGGGCCATCACGGAAACTTGGATAGAAGAGGGGCAGAAATAGTTGTTGGAGGTCCCTGGTTATAGATGTTTCAACAAGATTAGGGAGGATGGCAAAAGAGGTGGGGGGGGGGGGGGTGGCATTGTTAATTAGAGATAGTATAACAGCTGCAGAAAGGCAGTTCGAGGAGGATCTGCCTACTGAGGTAGTATGGGTTGAAGTCAGAAACAGGAAAGGAGCAAGTCACCTTGTTGGGAGTGTTCTGTAGGCTCCCCAATAGCAGCAGAGATGTGGAGGAACAGATTGGGAAACAGATTCTGGAAAGGTGCAGAAGTCACAGGGTAGTAGTCATGGGTGACTTCAACTTCCCAAACATTGAGTGGAAACTCTTTAGATCAAATAGTTTGGATGGGGTGGTGTTTGTGCAGTGTGTCCAGGAAGCTTTTCTAACACAGTATGTAGATTGTCCGACCAGAGGGGAGGCCATATTGGATTTGGTACTTGGTAATGAAC
Organism: Scyliorhinus canicula; assembly: GCF_902713615.1. NCBI lineage: Eukaryota > Metazoa > Chordata > Chondrichthyes > Carcharhiniformes > Scyliorhinidae > Scyliorhinus > Scyliorhinus canicula. The sequence goes on from NC_052157.1 coordinate 95,682,321, forward strand.
CAGGGCAGGTGATAGATTTGTTAGTGAGGGAGCATTTTGGAGGTAGTGACCACAATTCTGTGACTTTCACTTTAGTAATGGAGAGGGATAGGTGCGTGCAACAGGGCAAGGTTTACAATTGGGGGAAGGGTAAATACAATGCTGTCAGACAAGAATTGAAGTGCAGAAGTTGGGATCATAGGCTGTCAGGGAAGGACACAAGTGAAATGTGGAACTTGTTCAAGGAACAAGTACTGCGTGTTTTTGATATGTATGTCCCCGTCAGGCAGGGAAGAGATGGTCGAGTGAGGGAACCATGGTTGACAAGAGAGGTTGAATGGCTTGTTAAGAGGAAGAAGGAGACTTACGTAAGGCTGAAGAAACAAGGTTCAGACAGGGCGCTGGAGGGAAACAAAATAGCCAGAAGGGAACTTAAGAAAGGGATTAGGAGAGCTAAGAGAGGGCATGAAAAATATTTGGCGGGTGGGATCAAGGAAAACCCCAAGGCCTTTTACACATATGTGAGAAATATGAGAATGACTAGAGCGAGGGTAGGTCCGATCAAGGACAGTAGCGGGAGATTGTGTATTGAGTCTGACGAGATAGGAGAGGTCTTGAATGAGTACTTTTCTTCAGTATTTACAAACGAGAGGGGTCATATTGTTGGAGAGGGCAGTGTGAAACAGACTGGTAAGCTCGAGGAGATACTTGTTAGGAAGGAAGATGTGTTGGGCGTTTTGAAAAACTTGAGGATAGACAAGTCCCCCGGGCCTGACGGGATATATCCAAGGACTCTATGGGAAGCAAGAAATGAAATTGCAGAGCCGTTGGCAATAATCTTTTCGTCTTCACTGTCAACAGGGGTGGTACCAGAGGATTGGAGAGTGGCGAATGTCGTGCCCCTGTTCAAAAAAGGGAATAGCGATAACCCTGGGAATTACAGGCCAGTTAGTCTTACTTCGGTGGTAGGCAAAGTAATGGAAAGGGTACTGAGGGATAGGATTTCTGAGCATCTGGAAAGACACTGCTTGATTAGGAATAGTCAGCACAGATTTGTGAGGGGTAGGTCTTGCCTTACAAGTCTTATTGACTTCTTTGAGGAAGTGACCAAGCATGTGGATGAAGGTAAAGCAGTGGATGAAGTGTACATGGATTTTAGTAAGGCATTTGATAAGGTTCCCCATGGTAGGCTTATGTAGAAAGTAAGGAGGCATGGGATAGTGGGAAATTTGGCCAGTTGGATAACGAACTGGCTAACCAATAGAAGTCAGAGAGTGGTGGTGGATGGCAAATATTCAGCCTGGAGCCCAGTTATCAGTGGCGTACCGCAGGGATCAGTTCTGGGTCCTCTGCTGTTTGTGATTTTCATTAACGACTTGGATGAGGGAGTTGAAGGGTGGGTCAGTAAATTTGCAGATGATACGAAGATTGGTGGAGTTGTGGATAGTGAGGAGGGCTGGTGTCGGTTGCAAAGAGACATAGATAGGATGCAGAGCTGGGCTGAGAAGTGGCAGATGGAGTTTAACCCTGACAAGTGTGAGGTTGTCCATTTTTGAAGGACAAATATGAATGCGGAATACAGGGTTAATGGTAGGGTTCTTGGCAATGTAGAGGAGCAGAGAGATCTTGGGGTCTGTGTTCATAGATCTTTGAAAGTTGCCACTCAAGTGGATAGAGCTGTGAAGAAGGCCTATGGTGTGCTAGCGTTCATTAGCAGAGGAATTGAATTTAAGAGCCGTGAGGTGATGATGCAGCTGTACAAAACCTTGGTCAGGCCACATTTGGAGTACTGTGTGCAGTTCTGGTCACCTCATTTTAGGAAGGATGTGGAAGCTTTGGAAAAGGTGCAAAGGAGATTTACCAGGATGTTGCCTGGAATGGAGAGTAGGTCTTACGAGGAAAGGTTGAGGGTGCTAGGCCTTTTCTCATTAGAATGGAGAAGGATGAGGGGGCGACTTGATAGAGGTTTACAAGATGATCAGTGGAATAGATAGAGTAGACAGTCAGAGACTTTTTCCCAGGGTGGAACACACCATTACAAGGGGACATAGATTTAAGGTGAATGGTGGAAGATATAGGGGGGATGTCAGAGGTAGGTTCTTTACCCAGAGAGTAGTGGGGGCATGGAATGCACTGCCTGTGGAAGTAGTTGAGTTGGAAACGTTAGGGACCTTCAAGCGGCTATTGGATAGGTACATGGATTATGGTAGAATAATGGAGTGTAGATTAATTTCTTCTTAAGGGCAGCACGGTAGCATTGTGGATAGCACAATTGCTTCACAGCTCCAAGGTCCCAGGTTCGATTTCAGCGTGGGTCACTGTCTGTGTGGAGTCTGCACGTTCTCCCCGTGTGTGCGTGGGTTTCCTCCGGGTACTCCGGTTTCCTTCCACAGTCCAAAGATTTGCAGCTTGGGTGGATTGGCCATGCTAAATTGCCCTTAGTGTCCAAAATTCTATGATCTATGATTAACCTAGGACAAAAGTTCGGCACAACATCGTGGGCCGAAGGGCCTGTTCTGTGCTATATTTCTCTATAATAATACCTGGGGGTGCTGGTTGCTCGGGAGTAGGTACATTTCTAGTTTGGTGGGGAGGGTGAAAGCTGATCTGGCGAGGTGGCATGGTCTCCCTCAGTCACTGGCGGGTCGGGTACAGGCGGTACAAATGAATGTGTTGCCGCGATTCCTGTTTATTTTCCAATGCCTGCCGATTTTCCTGCCAAAGGCATTTATTGGAAAGATTGAAAGAATGATTACCTCGTTCAGATGAGGATGGAAGGTGGCCAGAGTGAGGAAGGTGCTGTTAAGAGGGGAAGGCAGGCAGGGGTTTGGGTCTCCTGAACCTGATGTATTATTACTGGGCGGCGAATGTGGAGAAGGGACGGAGCTGGGTCAGAGGGGTTGATTTCCAATGGGTCAGAATGGAGGAGAGTTTGAGTAGGGGGTCGGGATTGATGGAGCTAGCGACAGCGCCGCTCCCGACGGTCCCGGGGAGATACTCAGGGAGTTCGGTAATAATAGCTTCATTGAGAATCTGGGGGCAGTTTCTCCAACACTTCAGGTTGGGGGCAGGGTCAAGGGAAATGCCGATTCGGGGGAACCACAGATTTGAGCCAGGGAGGTGGGACAGAAATTTTCGGAATTGGGAGGAGAAGGGGATTAAGACACTAAAAGATTTGTTTTTTGTGATTGAAGGATTGAAGGAGCTGAATGCAAAGTATGGGCTGGAGCAGGGAGAAATGTTTAGATACATGCAGGTTCATGATTTTTCTAGGAAGGAGATACCGAGCTTCCTGGAGGAACTGGCCTCCACATTGCCGATTCTTTGAAGGGGTAGAAGGTGTGTGTGAACGTTGCTGGCGGGGGGCTCTGTAAATCACGTTCATATGTTTTGGTCCTGTTCAAAGCTGGAGGATTACTGGAAGGAGGTTTATAGGATCATTTCTAAAGTGGTGCACATGAAACTGGACCCGACCCTCAGGAGGCAATGTTCAGGATATTGGACCAGCCGGGGTTGGAAACGAGTGCGGAGGCAGATGTTGGAGCCTTCACATCGCCCAAAGGCGGATCCTGATGGGATGCAGAGCCGCCTCTCCACCCTGTGCCCTGGCGTGGAGGGGGGACCTGCTGGAGTTCTTGACTCTTGAGAAGGTTAAGTTTCAACTGAGGGGAAGGATGGAGGGGTTCTACAATTCATGGGCGTTATTCATTAAGCACTTTCAAGACTTGGACAACATCGAACATTAGTTGGGGGGTTGAGTGTTGGAAGGGTTGAGGGGGGAGGACTGTATGTGTTGATGGTGACTATGGGTGATTCCTGGGGCGGGATTCTCCCGTACCCGGCGGGGCGGGGGTTCCCGGCGGGGCGGAGTGGACTCCGGCGTCAGGCCGCCCCAAAGTCCGCTCCTTCAAGGGGCTAGGCCGGCACCGGAGGGGTTTGCGCCCCGCCGGCCGGCGTGGAAGGCCTTTGACGGCGTGCCAGCCAGAGCCGAAGGGAGACCGCGGGTCCGTGAATGCGTGGGAGCGTCAGCGGCTGCTGATATCATCCCAGCGCATGCGAAGGGGGGGTTCACCTTCGCACTGGCCATCGTGGAGGCTTACACGGCCGGCACGTAGGAAAAGAGTGCCCCACGGCACAGGCCCGCCTGATTGGTAGGCCCGATCGCGGGCCAGGCCACCGTGGGGGCACCGCCTGGGGCCAGATCACACCCCCCGCCCGCCCCCCCCCCCCCCCCCCCCCCCCCCCCAGGACCCCAGAGCACGCCCACACTGTCAGGTCCAGTCGGTAAGGGGCCAAGTCCAATTTATGCTGGTGGGACCTGCATAAAATGAGTAGGACTTCGGCCCATCGCGGGTCGGAGAATCGGCGGGGGGCGCTATGAGCAGCTGCTGACCGGTGCGGCGCGATTTCCACCCCCGGCGAATCTCCAGCGCCAGACAATTGGGTAGCCAGCGGGGGCGGGATTCATGCCCCCCCCCCAGCCCCCTCTCCCGGCGATTCTCTGATCCGGCGGCGGGGTCGGGATTCATGCCCCCCCCCAGCCCCCCCTCCCGGCGATTCTCTGACCCGGCGGCGGGGTCGGGATTCATGCCCCCCCCCCCAGCCCCCCCTCCCGGCGATTCTCTGACCTGGCGGCGGGGTCGGGATTCATGCCCCCCCCCAGCCCCCCCTCCCGGCGATTCTCTGACCCGGCGGCGGGGTTGGGATTCATGCCCCCCCCCCCCTCCCCCAGCCCCCCCTCCCGGCGATTCTCTGACCCGGCGGCGAGGTCGGGATTCATGCCCCCCCCCAGCCCCCCCTCCCGGCGATTCTCTGACCTGGCGGCGGGGTTGGGATTCATGCCCCCCCCCCAGCCCCCCCTCCCGGCGATTCTCTGACCCGGCGGCGGGGTTGGGATTCATGCCCCCCCCCCCTCCCCCAGCCCCCCCTCCCGGCGATTCTCTGACCCGGCGGCGGGGTCGGGATTCATGCCCCCCCCCCCAGCCCCCCCTCCCGGCGATTCTCTGACCCGGCGGCGGGGTCGGGATTCATGCCCCCCCCCAGCCCCCCCCTCCCGGCGATTCTCTGACCTGGCGGCGGGGTCGGGATTCATGCCCCCCCCCCCCCAGCCCCCCCTCCCGGCGATTCTCTGACCCGGCAGCGGGGTCGGGATTCATGCCCCCCCCCAGCCCCCCCTCCCGGCGATTCTCTGACCTGGCGGCGGGGTCGGGATTCATGCCCCCCCCCCCCACCCCCCCCTCCCGGCGATTCTCTGACCCGGCGGCGGGGTCGGGATTCATGCCCCCCCCCCCCCCCCCCCCCCCAGCCCCCCCTCCCGGCGATTCTCTGACCTGGTGGCGGGGTCGGGATTCATGCCCCCCCCCCCCCCAGCCCCCCCTCCCGGCGATTCTCTGACCCGGCGGCGGGGTCGGGATTCATGCCCCCCCCCCAGCCCCCCCTCCCGGCGATTCTCTGACCTGGCGGCGGGGTCGGAGAATCCTGCCCCTGATGCTTATTGTTATTCGTTTATCTGAACATGCCGGCAATTGTTTGGGGGTTGGTGGGAGGATAGGATTGTTGTTGTTGATATGGGGATTGACATTATATTCATTACTGCTAATTGTTTATTGTTGGTGGGTGCAAGTTTGGGAGAAAATATGAAAAAGGAGAATAAAATTTTTTTTTTTTAAAACCTGCCTCGCGCATCTCCTCTAAACTTTTCCCCATCCGTCCTTAAATCTATGTCCCCTGGTGACTGACCCCTCCACCCTGGGAAAGAGTGCCTGCCCATCCACTCCATCCATGGCCCTCATTATCTTGTAGACCTCTATCAGGTCACCCCTCAACCTCCGTCTTTCTAATGAAAACAGTCCGAGTCTATTCAGCCTCTCCACACAGCTAACACCCTCCAGACCTGGCAACATCCTGGTAAACCTCCTCTGCACCCTCTCCAAAGCCTCCACATCCTTCTGGTAGTGTGACAACCAGAATTGTGCGCAATATTCCAAGTGCGGCCATACCAAGGTTCTATACAACTGTAGCATGACCTGCCGGTTTATATACTCTATGCCCCGTTCAATGAAGGCAAGCATTTCATATGCTTTCTTGACTACTGTGCCCACTTGTGTTGCCACCTTCAAAGATCTATGGACCTGCTTGCCCAGATCTCTCTGACTTTCTACCGAAGAGTTTTGCTATTTACAGTATACTTCCCCTCTATGTTAGACCTACCAAAATGCATTACCTCACATCTGGCCGGATTAAACTCCATTTGCCATTTCTCTACCCAACCTATCTATGTCCTGCTGTATCTTCTGACAATCCTCAACATTATCTGCCACACCACCAACCTTGGTGTTATCCACGAACTTACTAATCAGACCATTTTCCTCCATATCGTTTATGTATACTTCAAACAACAGAGGCCCCAGCACAGATCCCTGGGGAACACCACTAGTCAAAATATTCCATTCAGAAAAACACCCTTCTGCTGCTACCCTTTGCCTTCTGTGACCGAGCCAGTTCTGTATCCATCTTACCACCTCACCTCCGATCTCGTGTGACTTCACCTTTTGTACCAGTCTGCCATGAGGCACCTTGTCAAAGGCTTTACTGAAGTCCACGTAAACAACATCCACCGCCATCCACTCATCAATCACCTTTTTCACCTCCTCAGAAACCTCCATCAAGTTAGTGAGGCACCCAAGAGTATACCCATTTGGAAACAAATGAACTTGATGATCAGCCATGATAGTAATGAATGGAGCAGGCTCAAAAGGCCAAATGTCCTCCTCCTCCTTCTTTTTTCTATGTTTCCATGTTTCTATTCTTAAACCTCACTGTGCATTTATATTAATTTGCCCTTTGCCATTAGTACTTCCCCAAGCAATCCCCCCTTTTGGCCAGGATTTTGACCCAGTGACAGTGAAGGAAAGGTCAATATATTTCAAAGTCAGGATAGTGAGTGACTTGGAGAGTATTAGGGCAGCACGGTAGCAGTGGTTAGCAAAATTGCTTGACGGCTCCAGGGTCCCTGGTTCAATTACCGGCTTGGGTCACTGTCTGTGTGGAGTCTGCACATTCTCCCCGTGTCTGCATGGGTTTCCTCCGGGTGCTCCAGTTTCTTCCCATTGTCTAAACGTGTGCAGGGTAGATGGATTGGCCTACTAAATTGCCCTTAGGGTAGGTGGGGTTACTGGGTACAGGGAAAGGGTGGAGGCGTGGGCTGCTCTTTCCAAGAGCTGGTGCAGACTTGATGGGCCGAATGGCCTCCTTCTGCATTGTAGATTCTATGAACTTCCAAGTGGCAGTGTTTCCATGGTAGTGGTCATGGATTTGGAAGATGCTGCCTGAGCAGCCTTGTTCAGTTCCTGCAGTGCATCTTGTAGATGGTACACACGGCTGCTGCAGTGCCTTGGTGGTGGATATTTGTGGAAGGAATGCCAATCAAACAGGCCTGCTTTGTCCTGGAAGGTGTTGGGCTTCTTGAGTGTCGTTGGTGCTGTTCTCATCCAGAGAAGTGGAGAGTATCCCACTTATGTATTGTAGGTGGTGGACAGGCTTTGGGGAGTCAGGAGGTGAGTTACTTGCTGCAGGATTCCCAGCCTCTGACCTGCTCTGGTAGCCACAGTATTTATATGGCTAGTCCAGTTCAGTTTCTGGTCAACGATAATACCCGGGATGTTGAGAGTGGGGGATTCAGTGAAGGTAACGCCATTGAATTACAAGGGGTGATGGTTTGATTCCCTCTTATTGGAGATGGACATTGCCTGACACTTGTTTGGTGCTAATGTAACTTGCCACTTCTCAGACCAAGCCTGGGTATTGTCCAATCTTGCTGCATTTGGACATGAATACTGCTTCGTTACCTGAGGAGTTGTGAACCAGTGGAGAGTTTTCCTCCTGATTCCCATTAACTCCAGTATTGCTGGGGCTCTTTGATGCTGTACTTGCTCAAATGTTGCCTTGATCTCAAGGGCGGTGTCTCTCAGCTCACCTCTGGAGTTCAGCTCTTTACTCCATGTTTGAACCAATGCTGTAATGAGGTCAGGAATAACGCTGTCGGAACCCAAACTGAGTGTCGGTGAACAAGTTATTGCTAAGTAAGTGCTGCTTGATAGAACTGTTGATGGCTCCTTCCATCACTTTACTGATGATGGAGAATAGACTGACAGTGAGGTAATTGGCCTGGTTGGATTTGTCCTGCTCAATGTGTACAGGACATGGGCAAATTTCCACATTATCGTGTAGATGCCAGTGTTGTAGATGTACTGGAACAGCTTGACTAGGGGCGCAAATAGTTCTGGAGCACAATTCTTCTGGCGCGTTCTAATGGCCACATTGCATGAAAAAAATTGCTTGCCACGGTGCAGCATGGCCAACAGAAACCGGAAGACCCCGCTCTCGAGATCTATCTGGCTTGTAACGTCTTGTGAGATCCGACACAATCTCGCGAGACGTTGTGATGTAATTCCCGCCTATTGTGGGCAGCATAACGTTTAGGCAAATCAGCATATTATAGCAAGACAGCTAGCTTCACTCCATGTTCAGATTCCCGAGGAACTTGAGGCTCAGGGATTCATTCCCGTCATGTTGGAGATTTCGGGTGAGCGCCGTTCACCACTGGTCCCCACAAACGGGGACTAGACGGAACACCACTTGTGGGGGTCTCCCAGGGGATTGGAGGCCCCCAGCTGCATGCCCTTTGGGCAATTGCTGCCCTGGCAACTTGGCAGTGCCACCTGGATGCCAGTCTGGCACTGCCAAGGTGCACAGGTGGCACTGCAGGCTGGCGGGGGCACTGCCAGGTTGGCACTGCCAAGATGGCATTTTATGTGCACACGGAATCGGACCTGCCCTGCTTTGGCGTTTGGGGGGGGTGGGGGAGCCGACCCTCCCATAGTGCGTTCGGGCTGGTGGTGAGGTCGGGGATCGCATTGGGAGCCTCACAATTCGGGGTGCCATTTCAAAATGGTGTCTCGGTCTCTCACTACACTGGGGAGCTCTGCTCACCACAACTGCCCACTGTACAAAACGGGGCTATTGTGCGGCCTCGGTCCCTCGTTCCCCATTCAGGCTCCTTAAAGAAAGTGAGTCGCGTTGAATAACCATGTGTTTCTCAGCACTGCGAGCATTGGGAAACACGGGGCTAAACGTTATGGGACTTTGTTCCCTTTGAGATGAATCATGCCTGATTCAGTAATATTACCAGATTATTGTCAGGGCCCGTAGCCTTTGCAGTATCCAGTGCTTTCAGCATGGATATCACATGGAGTCAATTTAATTGGCTGAAGACTGGCACCTGTGATTGCATAATTCGAATTCAGGAGTATATTTGTACACTTGAGCCCTAATCCCACAGACCTTCGAACAAAGACGAGGAATCTATTTGTTCAGTATCCTTTTTTAAGGCTTTGGTTTGTTGTTGGAGTGTATGCACTCCAATATGACTGATATATACTGATAATTTCTACTGAACATACACTTCATTATGTTCGTTATACTCGTTGGGTTTGCATCTGAATCTCAGTCAGGTGCCCTGGCAATGGTGGGATTTTATGAGAGAATTAATTCAAGTATTGTTTAAGGTTATCCTTTGTGCTAAGCATGACTTAAAAATCACCATCAGCCCCAGTCATGGTATCCGCCAAAACCCCCAAACTGAGACGTTGGATGAAGATCCACTCAGCTCTGACTCTGAGGCCGAAATGGATACGCTGCCCGTGTTCGAGGCATGTGCACCAGCAGAGGGCGCAGCGCCGACAACACTGCCTTCATCACAGCGGCCATCAGGCAAGCGCCGTTATCCAACCTGCTACACAGGAGAGTGAAAGAAAAGACTTGAAAATGAGAGAAATTCCAGAAAAGGCTTACAAAATGAAAGTAATTTCAACAAAGGCTTTCAAAGAAATTTTCACGGATGCTGCAAGAACCTTGGGAGACTAAAATTCTTCTCATAATCAGTCATACCGGTCACATTCTTAAGGAAATCTTTATAGTTTAGCCCCTTAATTACTTTCATTCTAATTCTCAGCTGAGGCTTTCTGATTCATTCAAACAACTGTCTGTCACTTAGAACATGATTTGTTATCCAAGTATTGATCATTACTTAAAATTCACTACTGTCCATCAAATTAATTAAATTTCTACATGCACCCCTCATACCCCTCACCGCCGTTTCTACAAAGATAAGAGGCTGGAGTCTCCGATTCTGCGGCTATGTCAGGAAGGTGCATCTGGTCTGACGACCAAACTGGTGGTGGCACCTCGGCACCGATGCTCCGCCAGGTGGGGGGCAAGCAGCTGTGCCACCTAAAGCCCTGGCTTTACCTGCCAATATGGACATAGAATGCCTGGGTCCGTGGCTGTACATGTACAAGGCCTGTGGCGGCCATACCATGCAACATGACACCGACTGCACGTGGACACGGCCTACCAAAAACCGCCCCCATAACATCCTCACCACCCTTGGACCATTCCCCACCAGTCCCCCCAGCCCCTGCCGAAGCGCCCCTTGCCAGCGGAATGGCACCCCCCCCCCCTCCGCTGCCCCTCCCCCCCCCCCCCCCCACCCCCCCTCCACCACTGTGGTAGCACAGGACACAGTCCGCAGCCACCACGCCAGGTTTACGGAAGTTGAGAGGACATGGGTCCCACGCCATTGGGAATTCGGCCCATCTGGGCAGAGCATCGGGGGGAGGGCCTCAGGTGACATCCTGAGGCCGTCCCAGCAACGTGCGGCTTACTCCTCGAGTATGCCGTTTTTGAGGGGGCGGGGCATCCGAAAGACTGCACCGCCCCCGATTTCGGAGTACAAGGGATTCTCCGGCCAAACGCAATTTCGGAGTCGGCAATCGGAGAATCCAGCCCAAGGTGCTTGCATTGATCTTGTTTTTGATACTTTTACATAACTAAATATTTCATGGAGCAATGGGATATTCACTACGAAGGTCTTTATGCAAGTTTTCTTTTGAAACAATATTAGCTTTGCACAGCAATTCTCATATGTTTTTTAAATCTGAAACCATGGACGTGATTCTCCGTTGCCCGAAATCGGGGACGGCGATCAGGCGAACAATATCTTCCAATGCTGAAATCCTGGCAGGGGCCAGTTTGTCACCGGGTCACGATGCTCCACCCCTCGAGGTGGAAGCTGCTCGAGACTTCTTTCGGGAGTAGTGAGTCGTCAGTAGGGTTTCCTCTGATTTTTCTGTTTGACCTGGGAGATTTGGGTGAAAAACTAGAAAAGGGGAGGGTGGGGGGGGGGGGTGCGGGGTGTTTGTTAGGGTCTGTGTTAGGAGGGTGTGGTTGTTTTCTGTTGCCGTGGTCGGCTTGTGTGTTTCTTTGTTATGTATATATTTGAAAATACCTTCAATAAAATGTTATTTTTTAAAATCTGGAACTAAGAGTTAATGATGACTATTGTAAATTGTCATAAAACCCGATCTGGCCTCACTGATGTCCTTTCGGGAAGGAAATCGGCCGTCCGTATTAGTCAGGTCTAGAACATAGAATTTATAGTGCAGAAGGCCATTCGGCCCATCGAGTCTGCACCAGCCCTTGAAAAGAGCACCCCACTGAAACCCCACAGCTCCACCCTATCCCCGGAACCCAATAACCCACCTAACCTTTTATTCACACGTTCCGCACACATGAGTGCTGCCTCAACCGGGACCTGGGATTCATGTGGCATTACAGTCACCCCCCACCATCTGGCCTGGGCTTGTGAAATCCTACCAACTGTCCTGGCTAGAGACAATTCATACCTCTTTAACCTGGGGTTACCCCTATCTCTGCATCTGTAAAGATTCAATTACCTGCAAATGCTCGCATTCTAAGCATTGTCTGGCATCTTTAACTTTGTCTATATATATGTTTCTGATACCACCCTCTTCATTCACCTGAGGAAGGAGCAGTGCTCCGAAAGCTAGTGTTTGAAACAAACCTGTCGGACTTTAACCTGGTGTTGGAAGACTTCTGACTGTACGTTTTTTAATACTAAGGGCAATTTATCATGGCCAACCCACCTAACCGGCACATCTTTGGACTGTGGGAGGAAACCCACACAGACACGGGGAGAATGTGCAGACTCCGCACAGACAGTAACCCAGCCAGGAAGCGAACCTGGGACCCTGGCGCTGTGAAGCAACCATGTTAACCATGGTGCTATCATGCTGCCCGAGTCTACTTGTGACTCCAGACCCACAACAATGTTGTTGGCTCTTAAATGCTCTCTGTAATGGCAAAGCAAACCACTCAGTTGTATTGAACCACGACAAAACCATGAAAAAAGGACTGAACCCGGATGGTCAACACTGCATCAGCAAACCCAGCCCTGTCACTGTGGCTGTACCTACACTTCAGCAACTGCAGCGATTCATCGGCAAACCCAGCCCTGTCACTGTGGGTCTACCTACACTTCAGCAACTGCAGCGATTCATCGGCAAACCCAGCCCTGTCACTGTGGGTCTACCTACACTTCAGCAACTGCAGCGATTCATCGGCAAACCCAGCCCTGTCACTGTGGGTCTACCTACACTTCAGCAACTGCAGCGGTTCATCGGCAAACCCAGCCCTGTCACTGCGGCTGTACCGACACTTCAGCAACTGCAGCGGTTCATCGGCAAACCCAGCCCTGTCACTGTGGCTGTACCTACACTTCAGCAACTGCAGCGGTTCATCGGCAAACCCAGCCCTGTCACTGTGGCTGTACCTACACTTCAGCAACTGAGGCGGTTCATCAGCAAACCCAGCCCTGTCACTGTGGGTCTACCTACACTTCAGCCACTGCAGCGGTTCATCGGCAAACCCAGCCCTGTCACTGTGGCTGTACCTACACTTCATCGGCTGCAGCGGTTCATCAGCAAACCCAGCCCTGTCACTGTGGCTGTACCTACACTTCAGCCACTGCAGCGGTTCATCGGCAAACCCAGCCCTGTCACTGTGGCTGTACCTACACTTCAGCCACTGCAGCGGTTCATCGGCAAACCCAGTCCTGTCACTGTGGGTCTACCTACACTTCAGCAACTGCAGCGGTTCATCGGCAAACCCAGCCCTGTCACTGTGGCTGTACTGACAGCCCAACGACTGCAGCGGTTCATCAGCAAACCCAGCCCTGTCGCTGTGGCTGTACCGACACTTCAGCGGCTGCAGCGATTCATCAGCAAACCCAGCCCTGTCACTGTGGGTCTACCTACACTTCAGCCACTGCAGCGGTTCATCGGCAAACCCAGCCCTGTCACTGTGGCTGTACCTAAACTTCAGCCGCTGCAGCGAGTCATCGGCAAACCCAGCCCTGTCACTGTGGGTCTACCTACACTTCAGCAACTGCAGTAGTTCATCGGCAAACCCAGCCCTGTCACTGTGGCTGTACCGACACTTCAGCGGCTGCAGCGATTCATCAGCAAACCCAGCCCTGTCACTGTGGGTCTACCTAAACTTCAGCGGCTGCAGCGGTTCATCGGCAAACCCAGCCCTGTCACTGTGGGTCTACATAAACTTCATCGGCTGCCGCGAGTCATCAGCAAACCCATCCCTGTCACTGTGGCTGTACCGACACTTCAGCAACTGCAGTAGTTCATCGGCAAACCCAGCCCTGTCACTGTGGCTGTACCTAAACTGCAGCAACTGCAATGGTTCATCGGCAAACCCAGCCCTGTCACTGTGGGTCTACCTACACTTCAGCCACTGCAGCGGTTCATCGGCAAACCCAGCCCTGTCACTGTGGCTGTATCGACACTTCAGCAACTGCAGCGGTTCATCGGCAAACCCAGTCCTGTCACTGTGGGTCTACCTACACTTCAGCAACTGCAGCGGTTCATCGGCAAACCCAGCCCTGTCACTGTGGGTCTACCTACACTTCAGCCACTGCAGCGGTTCATCGGCAAACCCAGCCCTGTCACTGTGGCTGTATCGACACTTCAGCAACTGCAGCGGTTCATCGGCAAACCCAGTCCTGTCACTGTGGGTCTACCTACACTTCAGCAACTGCAGCGGTTCATCGGCAAACCCAGCCCTGTCACTGTGGGTCTACCTACACTTCAGCAACTGCAGCGGTTCATCGGCAAACCCAGCCCTGTCACTGTGGGTCTACCGACAGTTCATCAGCTGCAGCGGTTCATCGGCAAACCCAGCCCTGTCACTCTGGCTGTACCTAAACTTCATCGGCTGCAGCGGTTCATCGGCAAACCCAGCCCTGTCACTGTGGGTCTACCTACACTTCAGCAACTGCAGCGGTTCATCGGCAAACCCAGCCCTGTCACTGTGGGTCTACCTACACTTCAGCAACTGCAGCGGTTCATCGGCAAACCCAGCCCTGTCACTGTGGGTCTACCGACAGTTCATCAGCTGCAGCGGTTCATCGGCAAACCCAGCCCTGTCACTCTGGCTGTACCTAAACTTCATCGGCTGCAGCGGTTCATCGGCAAACCCAGCCCTGTCACTGTGGGTCTACCTACACTTCAGCAACTGCAGCGGTTCATCGGCAAACCCAGCCCTGTCACTGTGGCTGTACCGACCCTTCATCGGCTGCAGCGGTTCATCGGTAAACCCAGCCCTGTCGCTGTGGCTGTACCAGCGGCTGCAGCGGTTCATCGGCAAACCCAGCCCTGTCACTCTGGCTGTACCTAAACTTCATCGGCTGCAGCGGTTCATCGGCAAACCCAGCCCTGTCACTGTGGGTCTACCTACACTTCAGCAACTGCAGCGGTTCATCGGCAAACCCAGCCCTGTCACTGTGGCTGTACTGACACTTCAGCAACTGCAGCGGTTCATCGGCAAACCCAGCCCTGTCACTGTGGCTGTACCAGCGGCTGCAGCGGTTCATCGGCAAACCCAGCCCTGTCACTCTGGCTGTACCTAAACTTCATCGGCTGCAGCGGTTCATCGGCAAACCCAGCCCTGTCACTGTGGGTCTACCTACACTTCAGCAACTGCAGCGGTTCATCGGCAAACCCAGCCCTGTCACTGTGGCTGTACCGACCCTTCATCGGCTGCAGCGGTTCATCGGTAAACCCAGCCCTGTCGCTGTGGCTGTACCAGCGGCTGCAGCGGTTCAAGGAGGCAGCATGCCACCACCTTCTAAAGGGGAACTAGGGATGAGCAAAAAATGCTGGCTCAGCCAGCGATCCCCACATCACCTAAATTATTTTTGGAAAATGTTTTTTAAACTCGGTATTTCACCTCTCGCCTTCCTCGGGCAACATCCATACCCACTCTTTTCGTGTTTTTGGGCCTCAATTTCATAGAATTTTGTCCAATGGATTAAGCTGCTCTGTCTGGTCACTGGTGTGATCTCCTCTCCATTCGGGGAGGAGCTGAACACAGGTTGATGTGACTGCTTTGCTGCCCACCTGTTCAGCCTGTGTCTATGAACCTATGCCACCTGCTGTATGTGCTCCCTGCCCTCGCATCCTGAACACTCAGGCCGAGAACAAATCTTTTACTTAAACAAATGATCAATAAATTTATATAAAATTCGGGGGGGGGGGGTGTTTGCCCGGGGTGCGACAGTATAACGAGAACATAACCTCAAAGGAAACTTAACCAACTAAACCAAAATATCATTCCCAGGGTTAATGATGTACTCCATGTCAGATGGAATATCAAGAGATTATTGACCATGTTCAGTCTCAGTGCTCACTTCCCACATGTCCAGTGTACCACCTGTCCCCTATGTCAACACTTTTAATTGAACAAATGGTCAATAAATAAAGCACAAATGGGAAGGGCGTGCAGCCCCTGGTGCGACATGTAACTGAAACAAAACCTCAAAGGAAACTTAGCCAACTAAACTAAACTCCCATTCCCAGGGGCGATGATGCACCACATCCAGGGACACGAGTTCAATTCCGGCCTCGCATGACTGTCTGTGTGGAGTTTGCATTTTCTCCCCCTGTCTACAGGAGCATCCTCTGACTGCTCCAGTTTCCTCTCACAGTCCCAAAGATGTGCAGGTTAGGTGGATTGGCCATACTGAATTGTCCCTTAGTTTCAGAAAGATTTGGTGGGGTTACTACATTCTGAGGAGAGGGTGGGGGCCTGACCCAAGGTTTCTTTCAGAGTGTCGGTGCAGACTCAATGGTCTGAATGGCCTCCTTTTGCACTGTCGGGATTCTATGATTCCCAGATTCTGTGATTCTCAAATTCTGGTGATTCTCAGAGGGTATATATGTTCAAATTTAACAAGTTCTATTTAATGAATATTAAACCCAGTACTTGAAGGGCACAAGGTGAGGCGGTGCTCAGTGTTGATCGTTCCCTGTACTTGGCTGCCTGATGTGTTGGAGGGGAAATGGGTTTGGAGAGTTTGTCTCTTTGCTCAGCAGGATCGTAAACCTCACCACAGCGAGAGCCTTCTCCCGCGGATGGAGGTGGCTATCACGAGGGGACATAGCCTTAAATTGAAGGGTAATAGATATAGGACAGAGGTCAGAGGTGGGTTTTTTACGCAAAGAGTGGTGAGGCCGTGGAATGCCCTACCTGCAACAGTAGTGAACTCGCCAACATTGAGGGCATTTAAAAGTTTATTGGATAAGCATATGGATGATAAGGGCATAGTGTAGGTTAGATGGCCTTTAGTTTTTTTTCCATGTCGGTGCAACATTGAGGGCCGAAGGGCCTGTACTGCGCTGTATCGTTCTATGTTCAAAGTCAAGACTGGATTCCTGCTTCACTGCATTTATTGGAATTAACATTGGGTTGTTCCTGGAGGGTGGTCCCTGAACCAATGGGAGTACAAGGAGTAAAGGACTGGGTTCTAGGGGAAGGAACCCCCCTATCCAATCCCAACCAACAGTCTAGTCCCCACTTTCCATGTCCAATCACTTCTCTCCATCACACTCTGGGCACCTAGAAGTCCTTCCTTGTGTCAATTTCCAGTACCCCCCTCCCCCTACTCTTTGTTCAGTGGTTATAACCATTTACACTCCCAGCTTAATGTTCATAAATGGTCCATGGACCTTGCCAACCGTTTGTCATTGGGTTTCACCTGCCCTTCTTGGAATTTCCTTATTGGCCCATTGCCCAGGATTGGAAATTCACTGGGGCAATAGAGGTGGCAATGGGTGGGGGGGGGGGGGGGGGGGGGGGGGGGGGGGGGGGGGGGGGAAGTGGGAGGGTGTGGCATTTGGATGTCAGGTCATGGGTTTTAACTTCTTGTCATTCATGCTTACACTTCCAATCCGGAATTCTGGGGATGGGCAGGGGAGGGGGCATGTTTGGCATTTTCCAATCCCAGGGAATTACTTAGACAGGAACATGTTTAATCGAATACAGCACAGAACAGGCCCTTCGGCCCACGATGTTGTGCCAAGCTTTTGTACTAGATTAAGAACAAATCAATCTACACCCCAGCATTCTGCCGTAATCCATCTACCTATCCAATAGCCGCTTGAAGGTCCCTAATGTTTCCGACTCAACTACTTCCACAGGCAGTGCATTCCATGCCCCCAATATTCTCTGGGTAAAGAACCAACCTCTGACATCCCCCCTATATCTTCCACCATTCACCTTAAATTTATGTCCCCTTGTAATGGTTTGTTCCACCCGGGGGGAAAACATCTCTGACTGTCTACTCTATCTATTCCACTGATCATCTTATAAACCTCTATCAAGTCGCCCCTCATCCTTCTCCGTTCTAATGAGTAAAGGCCTAGCACCCTCAACCTTTCCTCGCAAGACCTACCCTCCATTCCAGGCAACATCCTGGTAAATCTCCTTTGCGCCTTTTCCAAAGCTTCCACATCCTTCCTAAAATGAGGTGACCAGAACTGCACACAGTACTCCAAATGTGGCCTTACCAAGGTTTAGTACATCTGCATCATCACCTCACAGCTCTTAAATCCAATCCTTCTGCTAATGAACGCGAGCACACCATCGGCCTTCTTCACGGCTCTATCCACTTAAGTGGCAACTTTCAAAGATCTATGAACATAGACCCCAAGACCTCTCTGCTCCACCACATTGCCAAGAACCCTACCGTTAACCCTGTATTCCGCATTCATATTTGTCCTTCAAAAATGGACAACCTCACACTTTTCAGGGTTAAACTCCATCTGCCACTTCTCAGCCCAGCTCTGCATCCTATCTATGTCTCTTTGCAGTCGACAACAGCCCTCCTCACTATCCACAACTCCACCAATCTTCGTATCGTCTGAAAATTTACTGACCCACCCTTCAACTCCCTCATCCAAGTTATTAATGAAAATCACAATCAGCAGAGGACCCAGAACTGATCCCTGCGGTACGCCACTGGTAACTGGGCTCCAGGCTGAACTTTTGCCATCCACCACCACTCTCTGACTTCTATCGGTTAGCCAGTTCGTTATCCAACTGGCCAAATTTCCCACTATCCCATGCCTCCTTACTTTCTACATAAGCCTTCCATGGGGAACCTTATCAAATGCCTTACTAAAATCCACGTACACTACACCCACTGCTTTACCTTCATCCATGTGCTTGGTCACCTCCTCAAAGAATTCAATAAGACTTGTAAGGCAAGACCTACCCCTCACAAATCCGTGCTGACTATCCCTAATCGAGCAGTGTCTTTCCAGATGCTCAGAAATCCTATCCCTCAGTACCCTTTCCATTACTTTGCCTACCAACGAAGTAAGACTAACTGGCCTGTATCCCTATTCCCTTTTTTGAACAGGGGCACGACATTTACCACTCTCCAATCCCCTGGTACCACCCCTGTTGACAATGTGGATGAAAAGATCATTGCCAAAGGCTCTGCAATTTCATCTCTTGCTTCCCATAGAATCCTTAGATATATCCCGTCAGGCCCGGGGGACTTGTCTATCCTCAAGTTTTTCAAAATGCCCAACACATCTTCCTTCCTACCAAGTATCTCCTCGAGCTTGCCAGTCTGTTTCACACTGCCCTCTCCAACAATATGGCCCCTCTCGTTTGTAAATACTGAAGAAAAGTACTCGTTCAAGACCTCTCCTATCTCTTCAGACTCAATACACAATCTCCAGCTGCTATCCTTGATCGGACCCACTCTCACTCTAGTCATTCTCATATTTCTCACATATGTGTAATCTGCGAACATGGGAGAGCACTGACTCTGGATCTCAGGGTATACAGGGGCATTTTTAGTCTCCTGTGCAGATCCAACGCATGACTCTGGAGTTCAAGTTCCCAACATGGAGGTCTTTATATTAAGCATATAATTCCAGACCATGTCGCCATGCAGATGTCTCATATATGACCTCATTGTTTTGTGTCTTGGTTGTCCACTGGATTGATATTTGGGTACAGGGGCCGGGGTGGGAGGAGAACTCCTGATGTTTCACCTCACAAGACTGAAGACACTTACCTTCTCTCTGAAGGCAGCCCGGCCTCCCTTCAACTGACAGAGATCCTTACAATAATCATAAGTAACCCCATCAGACATGTTCATTCAAACTCTGCCAGCCATATTATATCTAAATCAGTGACATGCCATTTCAGGAGCTTTTTCTGACAGCTTCCTATGTAGTTTCCCAACCCCCCGCACCCAATGGTCCATTAAACATGGTGAGAATTTGTTTTTTGCTGTTGTGTGCTAAAGTCATGTCCTTGCTGTCAGGGCTCAAAATGGAGAATGTCCGATCTGTAATTTTTAGTCTGTTTTCCCTTTCTCTCTTGCAGTTAATTTGGTTGCAATTGTGATCCTGTCCCTGGGAAAGTGTGGGCTCTCCACCTGCACCACGCGATACCTGGTGGCCATGGCAATGGCAGATCTGCTGGTCATTATCACTGACGTCGTATTATATCAGATGAACCTTTATTATTTTGACGGATCCTTCCTTCACATCACCCCTGTGTGCACTGTTGTCAGTTTCCTGCTTTGTGTGGCTTCAGATTGTTCAGTCTGGTTCACCGTAACTTTCTCCTTTGATCGATTTGTGGCCATTTGTTGCCAGAAACTGAAAGTGAAATACTGCACCATGAGAACTTCAGCTGCAATCCTCACAACCACCTGCATCCTGTTCTGTTTCAAAAACATACCCATCTACTTCACAAGGGAGCCTGGAGTGATAATCGACAATGTACCCTGGTTTTGCAATATAAAGCCAGAATATTATACCGAGCCCAGATGGGTGGTTTATGATTGGTTTGATAAGGCGTTAACCCCATTGCTCCCATTCATTTTTATTCTGCTCCTCAACGCTCTGACAGTCAGATACATTTTACTCGCCAGTCGAGTCCGTCAGGGACTGAGGGGTCAGAGCAAGGAAGAAAAGCACAGTGACCCAGAGATGGAGAGCAGAAAAAAGTCTGTGATTTTACTCTTCACAATATCCAGCAGCTTCATACTCCTGTGGTTGCCATATGTCATCAATTTTTTATATTATAGCATTGCAGCAGTAGATCCCAAATCTTACAACAATTCTTGGTATACCTTTGCGAGAATCGGATATATGCTGCTGAGTTTAAGTTGCTGCACAAATGCATTTATTTATGGTGTGACTCAGTCCAAGTTCAGGGAGCAGTTAAAGAGTGCTGTAAAATATCCGGTGACATCAATTATTCAATTCATTAACATGAAGAACAATTGATAACAAGCTCATGTTGCATGTGTTATAATGATTTAAAGGCATTAAACACTTTTCAGGTAAAGATGCTGTGGTTCATTTACTGAGAAGAGGGAAATGGGAGGAGAAAGAGGGCTGGGATTCTCCGCTCTGGAGTCTAAGTGCTCCTGCCAGCAGAGAAACACGACAAGGTCACACTGGCGCTTGAGTCACAATTCATGGCATGCTAATGGGTCAGCACGCTGGCAATGTGCATGCCATGCGTGTCCTGAATTCCCAGGTGTCTGATTCCCTGGGGTCGGAAAGCCCGTTGAGAGGCTGACAAGCTGGAGCAGCTTTTAACCGCTCCATGCAGCCCACACTCTGATGACAGGATGACAGCTAACAGGTTGACAACTAAAAGCCCTGCTGCCAGCTTTCTGTATGTCGATATCAACAGGGTGCTGGACATCGTTAAGAAGAGACATCCTCTTCCCTTGGGTGGGGCGGACAAAACAGCCAGGCATAATGAACAAAGCCTGGGACGAGTGGTAGAGTGACTGCTGCCAGAGGGTGCAAAGCAGGCAAAAGATGACCCTCTCCTTTGAGCAGCTCGGGGAGGTTACCACCTGTGTGCCCCTGGCATCACTGCCATTCCTGACCCCTACCCCCAATCCCCTGAATGCCAGTGACACTTCACATTCCTACATGTCCCTCAGAACCCACCCTCCAGGGCCCCCCAACACATCCTTCTCTCTTTTAGAGAGCTGATTCTGCTCATACAATCATAGAATTTACAGAGCAGAAGGAGGCCATTCGGTCCATCGAGTCTGCACCGGCCCTTACAACGAGCACCCTACTGAAGCCCATGTAACTACCCTAACCCCGTAACCCCCACTTAACATTTTTTGGACACTAAGGGCAATTTATCATGGCCAACCCACCTAACCCACATATCTTTGGACTGTGGGAGGAAACCGGAGCCCACGGAGGAAACCCACACGGACACAGGGAAAATGTGCAAACTCCGCACAGACAGTTACCCAGCCGGGAATCAATCCTGGAACCCTGGAGGTGTGACTGTGCTAATCACTATGCTACCGTGCTGCCCGTAAATCCCTTATATCAGGTGCTGTTCCAACATATACCACCAGCAGAAGCCACCCCCCCCCCCCCCCCCCCCCACCCCCACCAAGAAAACTGGGGTGTCGGCATCTCATTATGTCCTTTATATGTCCCCTAGGGTAAACTGGGCCAAAATGAGCAGAAGTGTCAGAAGAGGCATCGCAGAGATTCGGGTCCACAGCACCTTTAAAGAAAGGCCATGGAACTCGCAGAGTAGCCCAGGAATGGACAGTGGTTGACATGCAGTTCAGCATGTGGTGAAAAAGCGAGAGTGCAATGCAACTCAAGATCACTCTACCTTAAGTGAGTCTATCCTCTTCAGGGTAAACAATTCCAGACAGAGACGAGAGACATTTCTTCACCCAAAGAGTGGTGAGCCTGTGGAATTCATTACCACAGGAAGTAGTTGATGCTAAAACATTGAATATATTCAAGAGGTGGCCGGGCAAGGCACTGACTTCTCGTCACTGCTGTCACCAACAGAGACCACCACCTCGGTGGGAACTGGTGGGGATCAGGTTCCTGGGTCACCCTCTGGGTGAGCACCACACACATGCTGCTACACATCAGGTGGAGGCAAGGACCTACGAGATAGCAGACAGTCGGAAGGCTTCCCAATCCCAGGGAACAGTTGTCACCCAGACAGATGTTGTGCTTCTGGAATAGATTATCCATCACTAGTGCAGATGCAGAGACAGAGAGGGGGTGTCAGCAACTTTGCAGCACTTGCAGAAACCATCAGAAATATGAGATGTTGCCAACAATATTCGGCACTCAGGCCAACACTGGTAGGGTGGCATCTTTGGCGGAAGGCGTGGGGCAAGACGTTAGGGCCAAGAGCATTTCCTGGATACTGGTAGCAGTCATCATTCTCCACAGTCAGGAAACTGTGAGTTACACCTGAGGGGTGGTGTTGAAATTCTACACAGCAGCAATAGGAAGTTCTGTCAGGGTACTGCAATCCCGAGGGAGACGCCCTGTATCCATACACTTGCCACCAAGTCGGTCCCCGCTAGTCCCAGAGTTCCAGCTGCGCACCACCCAACATTCCGATTAATGTAACAGTCTTCTCACCTGACTGGCCATGGCGGCTGGTGAATACTGACGCCAAATCACACCCATGTGACTCTGGCTGTGAGGGGTGGAGCATCATCAAGGGTTCAACGAACAACCAATTAAAATAACTCAAATAAATTGAGGGACAAATGAAAGGAGCAGCCTCTAACTGGGAAACTGCATCAAAGAAACATAAATCATAAAGGAAACATCCAGTCAAATTGTGACAAAAGAGGCCAGTAAAGCACCTCAATCCGCGCAGAACGCACTGAGCAGGGAATGCTCGATGGTGCTGGCAAACACCACGTGTCCCTTTCCAGAGCCGCCAATATAATTGTGACAGACGGGGCGAGAGGTGGGGCAGGACCCTCTTGACCACCCAGTGCCCAGGGTGGTTCATGGCCAGCTTGGCCAAGCCCAGGAGCAGTCCCCCAAGGTCCCTCCACCCTCCCTGCCCCAGGTGCCCGAAGAACAGGAATGTGGGACTAAACGGCAAACCAAGGAAACGAGTGACAGATTTTGCAGATTTCAAAAGTAAGAAAGGGGGTGCAGCCTAGGACAGCTCACTTAGGCCGAAAAAATACGCAGGCATCTTGGGAGTCTCGTATTTTTTTAAATATATTCGTTCTTGGGTTGTGGGCGTCACAGACTGTGCCAGTGCCCAGTTCTTAATTACCCTCGAACTGAGGGACATTTTAAGAGTTAACCGCATTGCTGATGGGTCTGGAGTCACGTGTAGGCCAGACCAAGTAAGGGATGGCAAATTTCCTTCCCTAAAAGACCGTGTTTAGGAGGAACTTCTTCACCCGAAAGGGTTGTAAATCTATGTGAATTCCTTGCCCAGTGAAGCGTTGAGGCCTGCAAAAAAAAAAATAAAAACTTCATTAAATGTTTTAAGGGTAAGATAGATAGTTTTTTGCAACGAAATAAAGGGATAAAAGGGTCTATGGGGGGTGTTCGGAAGACCGGAAAGAGGGAGCTGAGTCCACAAAAGATCAGCCATGATCTAATTGAATGGCGGAGCAGAGCTCGAGGGGACAGATGCCTACTCCTGCTCCTAGTTCTTATGTTCTCCCCATCTCCCTCCCGCTCTCTCATCTCCCCATCTCCCTCCCCTCTTCTGCCCATCCCCCTCCCCCCTATTCCCAATCCCCCTTCCCCTCTCTCCCCATCTGCCTCCCCTTCTTCTCCCATCCCCCTCACCCTCTATTCCCCATCCCCCTCACCCTCTATTTCCCCATACCCCCTCCCTCTAAGTCCCCAATCCCCTCCTCCTCTTCTCCCCCATCGCCTTCACCCTCTCTTCCCATCCCCCTCACACCCCCATCCCCCTCCCCCGTTCTCCCCATCCCCCTCCCCCTCTTCTCCCATCCCCCTCCCCCTCTTCTCCCCATCCCCCTCCCCCTCTATTCCCCATCTCTCTCCCCTTCCTCTATATACCCCATCCCCCTACCTCTATACACCCCATCCCCCTCCACCCATCCCCCTCCCCAACCCTCCCAACCCCCACCCCCATCCCCCTCCCCCAACCACCATCCCCTTCCACCATCCCCCTCCCCCACCCGCTTCCTCCCCTTCCCCCTGCCCCTCCCATCCGCCTTCTCCCCTTCCCTCTCCCCTCCCAGCATCCCCCCTGCCCCTCTAACTCCTCATCTCCATCCCTCTCCCATCCCCCCCCCCTCCCCCTCCGCCTAGTCTCCCATCTCCCTCACCCTCTTCTCCCATCTCGCCGCACCCCTCCCCTCTTCTCCCCAGCCCTCCCCATCCCCTAGCCCGATTCCTCCTCCCCCATTGCCCTCCCCCTCTATTCCCCCTCCCCCTCCCCTCTTCGCCCATCCCCCTCCCCCTCTATTTTCCCATCCCCCCCGCCCATCCCGCCTCCTCCTCTCCCCCTCCCATCCACCTCCTCCCCTTCCCCTTCCCCCTCCCCCCACCCCCCCACCCTCCTCCCCCAATCCCCCGCCCCCCCATTGCCCTCCCCATTCCCCTCCCCTCTACTCCTCATCTCCATCCCCATCCCCTCCTCCCACCCCCCCTCCCCCTCTTCTCCCCCTCCCCCTCCCCCTCTTCTCCCCATCCCCTTCCCACTCCCTACCCCCCCTCCCCCTCTTCTCCCCATCCCCCTCCCCCTCTTCTCCCCATCCCCTCCCCCACTTCTCCCCATCCCCCACCCCCTCTTCTCCCCATCCCCTCCCCCTCTTCTCTCCCCATCCCCTCCCCCTCTTCTCCCCATCCTCTTCCCCTCTTCGCCCCATCCCCTCCCCACTTCTCCCCATCCCCCTACCCCTCTTCTCCCCATCCCCTTCATACTCCCCATCCCCTCCCCCACTGATGCTATCGTGCCCGCTCTACCACCTCCGCTGGCAAAGCGTTCCAGGCACCCACCACCCTCTGCGTAAAAAACATTCTTGCACATCTCCCTTAAACTTTCCCCCTCTCAACTTGAAATTGTGACCCCTTATAATTGACACCCCCACTCTTGGAAAAAGCTTGTCCACCCTGTCCATACCTCTCATAATTTTGTAGACCCCAATCAGGTCCCCCCTCAACCTCCGGCTTTCCAATGAAAACAATCCTAATCTACTCAACATCCTGGTGAACCTCCTCTGTACCCTCTCTAAAGCATCCACATCCTTCTGGTAATGTGGCGACCAGAACTGCACGCAGTATTCCAAATGTGGCCTAACCAAAGTCCTATCCAACTGTAACATGACCTGCCAACTCTTGTACTCAATATCCCTTCCGATGAAGGCAAGCATGCTGTATGCCTTCTTGGCCACTCTATCGACCTGCGTTGCCACCTTCTGGGTACAATGGACCTGAACTCCCAGATCTCTCTGCGCATCAATTTTCCCCAGGACTCTTCCATTGACCGTATAGTCCGCTCTTGAATTGGATCTTCCAAAATACATCACCTTGCATTTGCCTGGATTGAACTCCATCTGCCATTTCTCTGCCCAACTCTCCAATCTACCTATATTTTGCTGTATTTTCTGACAGTCCTCCTCGCTATCTGCAACTCCACCAATCTTAGTATCATCTGCAAACTTGCTAATCAGACCACCTATACCTTCGTCCAGATCATTTATGTATATCACAAACAACAGTGTCCCTGTGGAACACCACTAGTCACCATTCTCCATTTTGAGACACTCCCTTCCACCACTGCTCACTGTCTCCTGTTGCCCAGCCAGTTCTTATTGGGGCTCATTCTGGGGTAGGTGGGACCTCTACAAACAGGATGGTCTTCACCTGAACCAGAGGGGTACCAATATCCTGGGGGGGGAGATTTGCTAGTGCTCTTCGGGATGGTTTAAACTAATTCAGCAGGGGGATTGGAACCTAAATTGTAGTCCCAGTGTACAGGATGTTGAGAGTAGTGAGGTCATGGGTAGGGTTAAAAGTTCGAAAGAGGGCACCGGCAAGCAAGATGCTGGTTTGAAGTGTGTCTACTTCAACGCCAGGAGCATCCGGAATAAGGTGGGTTAGCTTGCAGCATGGGTTGGTACCTGGGATCTCGATGTTGTGGCGATTTCGGAGACATGGGTAGAGCAGGGACAGGAATGGTTGTTGCAGGTTCCAAGATTTAGATGTTTCTGTAAGAACAGAGAAGATGGTAAAAGAGGGGGGGGGGAGGGTATGGCATTGTTAATCAAGGAAATTATTACGGCGGTAGAAAGGACGTTTGAGGACTCGTCTACTGAGGTAGTATGGGCTGAGGTTAGGAACAGGAGAGGCGAGGTCACCCTGTTGGGAGTTGTCTATCGACCTCCGAATAGTTCCAGAGATGTAGAGGAAAGGATTGCAAAGATGATTCTCGACAGGAGCAAGAGTAACAGGGTAGTTGTTATGGGGGACTTTAACTTTCCAAATATTGGCTGGAACTACTATAGTTCAAGTACTATAGATGGGTCAGTTTTTGTGCAGTGTGTGCAGGAGGGTTTTCTGACACAGTATGTAGACAGGCCAACAAGGGGCGATGCCACATTGGATTTGGTACTGGGGTAATGAACCGTGCCAGGTGTTAGATTTAGATGTAGGTGAGCACTTTGGTGATAGTGATCACAATACGGTTAAGTTTACTTTAGCGATGGGCAGGATAGGTATATACCTCATGGCAAGAATTATAGCTGGGGGAAAGGCAATTATGATGCTATCGGCAAGATTTAGGATGTATAGGATGGGAAGGAAACTGCAGGGGATGGGTACAATCGAAATGTGGAGCTTTTTCAAGGAACAGCTACTGCGTGTTCTTGATAAGTATGTACCTGTCAGGCAGGGAGGAAGTTGTCGAGCAAGGAATCGTGGTTTACTAAGGAAGTTGAAGCACTTGTCAAGAGGAAGAAGAAGGCTTATGTTAGGATGAGACATGAAGGCTCATTTAGGGCACTTGAGAGTTACAAGTTAGCCAGGAAGGACCTAAAGGGAGAGTTAAGAAGAGCGAGGAAAAGACACGAAAAGTCGTTGGCGATAGGATCAAGAAAAACCCTAAGGCTTTCTGTAGGTATCAGGAACAAAAGAATAACTAGAGTAAGATTAGGGCCAATCAAGGATAGTAGTGGAAAGTTGTGTGTGGAATCAGAGGAGATAGGGGAAGCGTTAAATGGATATTTTTCGTCAGTGTTTACACTGGAGAAAGACAATGTTGTCGAGGAGAATACTCAGGTACAGTCGACCAGGCTAGATGGGATTGAGGTTCACAAGGAGGAGGTGTTAGCAATTTTGGAAAGTGTAAAAATAGATAAGTCCCCTGGGCCAGATGGGATTTATCCTAGGACTCTCTGGGAAGCCAGGGAAGAGATTGCAGAGCCTTTGTCCTTGATCTTTATGTCATCTTTGTCGACAGGAATAGTGCCGGAAGACTGGAGGATAGCAAATGTTGTCCCCGTGGTCAAGAAGGGGAGTAGAAGACAACCCTGGTACTTATAGACCTGTGAGCCTTACTTCGGTTGTGGGTAAAATGTTGGAAAAGGTTAGAAGAGATAGGGTTTATAATCATCTTGAAAAGAACAAGTTGATTAGCGATATTCAACACGGTTTTGTGAGGGTAGGTCATGCCTCACAAACCTTATTGAGTTTTTTGAGAAGGTGACCAAACAGGTGGATGAGGTAAAGCGGTTGATGAGGTGTATATGGATTTCAATAAGGCATTTGATAAGGTTCCCCACGGTAGGCTATTGCAGAAAATACGGAAGTATGGGATTGAAGGTGATTTAGCGGTTTGGATCAGTAATTGGCTAGCTGAAAGAAGGACAGAGGTGGTGGTTGATGTTCATCCTGGAGTTCAGTTACTAGTGGTGTACCGCAAGGATCTGTTTGGGGCCACTGCTGTTTGTCATTTTATAAATGACCTGGAAGAGGGTGTAGAAGGATGGGTTAGTAAATTTGCAGATGACACAAAGGTCGGTGGAGTTGTGGATAGTGCTGAAGGATGTTATAGGATACAGAGGGACATAGATAAGCTGCAGAGCTGGGCTGAGAGGTGGCAGATGGAGTTTAATGCGGAAAAGTGTGAGGTGGTTCACTTTGGAAGGAGGAACAGGAATGCAAAGTACTGGGCTAATGGCAAGATTCTGGTAGTGTAGATGAACAGAGCGATCTCGGCATCCAGGTACATAAATCCCTGAAAGTTGCCACCCAGGTTAATAGGGCTGTTAAGAAGGCCATATGGTGTGCTAGCCTTTATCAGTAGGGGGATTGAGTTTCGGAGCCACGAGGACATGCTGCAGCTGTACAAAACTCTGGTGCGGCCGCACCTGGAGTACTGCGTGCAGTTCTGGTCACCACATTATAGGAAGGATGTGGAAGCTTTGGAAAGGGTTCAGAGGAGATTACTAGGATGTTGCCTGCTATGGAGGGAAGGTCTTACGAGGAAAGGCTCAGGGACTTGAGGTTGTTTTCGTTAGAGAGGAGAGGCTGAGAGGTGACTTAATAGAGACATATAAGATAGTCAGAGGGTTAATAGGGTGGATAGTGAGAGTCTTTTTCCTCGGATGGTGATGACCAACACGAGGGGACATAGCTTTAAATGAGGGGTGGTAGATATAGGACAGATGTCAGAGGCAGTTTCTTTACTCAGAGAGTAGTAGGGGTGTGGAACGCCCTGCCTGCAACAGTAGTAGACTCGCCAACTTTAAGGGCATTTAAGGGTCACTGGATAGACATATGGTTGAAAATGGAAATAGTGTAGGTCAGAGAGGCTTCAGATGGTTTCACAGGTCGGCACAACATCGAGGGCCGAAGGGCCCGTACTGCGCTGTAATGTTCTCTGTTCTATGTTCTATTATCCATCTAGCTAGTACACCCTGAACCCCATGCGACTTCTCTTTCTCCATTAATCTGCCATGGGAAACTTTATCAAACGCCTTTCTAAAGTCCATGTATATGACATCTACAGCCCTTCCCTCATCAATTAACTTTGTCACTTCCTCAAAGAATTCTATGAGGTTTGTAATAAATGACCTTCCCTCCACAAAACCATGCTGCCGATCACTGATAAGTCTATTTTCTTCCAAATGTGAATAGATCCTATCCCTCAGTATCTTCTCCAACAGTTTGCCTACCACTGACGTCAAGCTCACAGGTCTATAATTCCCTGGATTATCCCTGCTACCCTTCTTAAACAAAGGGACAACATTAGCAATTCTCCAGTCCTCCGGGACCTCAACCGTGCTCAAGGATGCTGCTAAGATATCTGTTAAGGCCCCAGCTATTTCGTCCCTCGCTTCCCTCAGTAACCTGGGATAGATCCCATCCGGACCTGGTGATTTGTCCACCTTAATGCCTTTTAGAATACCCAAAACGTCCCCCTTCCTTATGCTGACTTGACCTAGAGTATTTAAACATCCATCCCTAGCCTCAACATCCGTTCAATTCAATTCAATTCAGCAAGAATTTGTATCAATGACAAACATAAAGACAAAACACAGCTACAATATTCTATATATAATAATTAATGAATTCCCCCTTTGCTGTTCCAATTCAATAACAAAATCCAATAAACCAAAACTCAGTTTCAAGTGATCGAAAACAAGCTGGACGAACTAAAAGCAACACTTACCTCTCAGAGGGAAGTAAGAGACTGCTATGTACTCTGTTTCACAGAGACATGGCTCACCCCCACCTTACTGGACAGCGCCATACAGCCTGACGGCTTCTAAATTCTTCGGGCAGATTGCACTACGCCATCAGGCAAAGCAACAGGTGGAAGGGTTTGCCTCCTCATCAACTCCTCCTGGTGCTTGGATGCGGCGACCCTGGCAACCTACTGCTCCATGGACCTGGAATACCTGACCATGAGGTGCTGCCCATACTACCTTCCACGTGAGTTCACTTCAGCCATTATCACAGCGGTCTACATCCCACCCCAGGCAGAAGTGAGGAAGGCGCTGGACGAACTGTACACAGTCATAAACAACTATGAAACAGAACACCCGGAGGCCTTGTTCATCGGAGACTTCAACAAGGCCAACCTCAAGTGTGTACTGCCAAAATTCCACCAGCACACCTCCTGTCCCACCAGGGGTGACAACACTCTTATTTTTTAAATAAATTAGAGTACCTGATTTAATTTTTTCCAATTAAGGGGCAATTTAGTGTGGTCAATCCACCTGTCCTGCACATCTTTGGGTTCTGGGGCGAAACCCGTGCAAATACGGGGATAATGTGCAAACTCCACACGGACAGTGACCCAGGGCCGGGATCGAACCTGGGACCCTCGGGCAGTGAGGCAGCAGTGCTAGCCACTGTGCCACCTTGCTGTCCCCTGGGCGACAACACTCTTGACCACAGCTACAAAAATCAAGTCGCCTACCATTCTATCCCCCGACTGCGCTTTGGAAAATCCCACACTACCATACGGTGCTCCTTCTCCTGGCATACAAGCAACAACTTATGCAGGAGAATCCAGCTAAGAAGGTCTTGCATTGCTGGTCCGAGGAACAGAAGAGCTCCTACGTGACTGCTTGGAGACAGGGGACTGGTCCATATTTAAGAACTCATCGACCAACCTAAATGAGTACGCCACCACAGTCACAGTCTTCATCAGCAAATGTGTCTGCGTCTGCGTGCCAAAGAAAGCAATACGTACGTTCCCCAACCGGAAACCATAGCTTAATCGGGAGATTGGCTCCCTATTGAAGGACAAGTCTAAGGCGTTCAAGTCAGGTGACCCTGACTACAAGAAATCCAGGTCCGACCTCCGCAAAGCCATCTGGGATGCCAAGAAAGAATATCAGACCAAGCTAGAATCACAGACTAACGTTATAGATGTCAGTTGCGGCAAGGTCTAAACAACATAATGGATACGAAGCGAAAAAGCTGCAAAACCTAGGACTTGGCAACACCCTCTGCAACTGGATCCTTGACTTTCTGACCCACAGATCACAAACAGTAAGAATAAACAACAACACCTCCTCCACAATAGTCCTCGATACCGGTGCTCCACAAGGCTGCGTACTTAACCCCCTACTCTACTCCCTGTACACACACGACTGCGTGGCAAAACTTGGTTCCAACTCCATCTACAAGTTTGCTGACGACACGACCATAGCGGATCAGATCTTGAACAACGAGACAGAATACAGTAGAGAGATAGAGACCCTAGTGGAGTGGTGTAATGACAACAATCTCTCCCTCAATGCCAGCAAAACTAAAGAGCTGGTCATTGACTTCAGGAAGCAAAGTACTGTACATACTGCAAACATACAAACATACAAAAACCCTGTCTGAATCAACAGGGCCGAGGTGGGATGGTTGACAGCTTCAAATTCTGAGGTGTGCACATCACCAACAATCTGTCCTGGTCCACGCACATCGGCGCTACCATCAAGAAAACACAACAGAGCCTAGACTTCCTGAGGATATTAAGGAAATTCGACATGTCCATACTGAGTCTTGCCAACTTTTACAAATAAGCCATAGAAAGCATCCTATCGGGCTCCATCACAGCCTCGTATGTAACTGCTCAGCCCAGGACCGCAAGGAACTTCAGAGAGTTTTGAACACAACCCAGTCCATCACACAAACATGCCTCCCATCTGTTGACTCCATCAACACCTCCCGCTGCCTGGGGAAAGCGGGCAGCATAATCAAAGATCCCTCCCACCCGACTTACTCACTCTTCCAACTTCTTCCATCGGGCAGGAGATACAGAAGTCTGAGAACAGGCACGAAGAGACTCAAAAGGTTCCCCATGGTAGGCTTATGTAGAAAGTAAGGAGGCATGGGATAGTGGGAAATTTGGCCAGTTGGATAACGAACTGGCTAACCGATAGAAGTCAGAGAGTGGTGCTTGATGGCAAATATTCAGCCTGGAGCCCAGTTACCAGTGGCGTACCGCAGGGATCAGTTCTGGTTCCTCTGCTGTTTGTGATTTTCATTAATGACTTGGATGAGGGAGTTGAAGGGTGGGTCAGGAAATTTGCAGACGATACGAAGATTGGTGGAGTTGTGGATAGTGAGGAGGGCTGTTGTCGGTTGCAAAGAGACATAGATAGGATGCAGAGCTGGGCTGAGAAGTGGCAGATGGAGTTTAACCCTGAAAAGTGCGAGGTTGTCCATTTTGGAAGGACAAATATGAATGCGGAATACAGGGTTAACGGCAATGTAGAGGGACAGAGAGATCTTGGCGTCTATGTTCATAGATCTTTGAAAGTTGCCATTCAAGTGGATACAGCTGTGAAGAAGGCCGATGGTGTGCTCGCGTTCATTAGCAGAAGGATTCAATTTAAGAGCCGTGAGGTGATGATGCAGCTGTACAAAACCTTGGTCAGGGCCACATTTGGAGTACTGTGTGCAGTTCTGGTGCCATCATTTAGGAAGGATGGGAAGCTTTGGAAAAGATGCAAAAGGAGATTTACCAGGATGTTGCCTGGAATGGAGAATAGGTTATACAAGGAAAGGCTTGAGGGTTGCTAGGCCTTTTCTCATTAGAACGGAGGAGAATGAGGGGCGACTTGATAGAGGTTTATAAGATGATCAGTGGAATAGATGGAGTAGACAGTCAGAGACTTTTTCCCCGGGTGGAACAAACCATTACAAGGGGACATAAATTTAAGGTGAATGGTGGAAGATATAAGGGGATGTCAGAGGTAGGTTCTTTACCCAGAGAGTAGTGGGGCATGGAATGCACTGCCTGTGGAAGTAGTTGAGTCGGAAACATTAGGGACCTCAAGCGGCTATTGGATAGGTACATGGATTACGGGAGAATAATTGA
This sequence comes from Scyliorhinus canicula, assembly GCF_902713615.1. Classification (NCBI taxonomy): domain Eukaryota; kingdom Metazoa; phylum Chordata; class Chondrichthyes; order Carcharhiniformes; family Scyliorhinidae; genus Scyliorhinus; species Scyliorhinus canicula. The sequence continues at coordinate 95,715,177 of NC_052157.1, forward strand.
ATGTAGATTAATTTGTTCTTAAGGGCAGCACGGTAGCATTGGGGTAGCACAATTCCTTCACAGCTCCAGGTCCCAGGTTCAATTCCGGCTTGGGTCACTGTCTATGCGGAGTCCTGCACATCTTCCCCGTGTGTGCGTGGGTTTCCTCCGGGTGCTCCTGTTTCCTCCCATGGTCCAAAGATGTGCAGGTTGGGTGGATTGGCCATGATAAATTGCCCTTAGTGTCCAAAATTGCCCTTAGTGCTGGGTGGGGTTACTGGGGTTATGGGGATAGGGTGGAGGTGTTGACCTTGGGTAGGGTGCTCTTTCCAAGAGCTGGTTCAGACTCGATGAGCCGAATGGCCTCCTTCTGCACTGTAAATTCTATGATAATCTATGATTAATCTCGTACAAAGTTTCAGCACAACATCGTGGGCCGAAGGGCCTGTTCTGTGCTGTATTTTTCTATGTTCTATGTTCTATGTTCTTTTTGAACCTGGTCCAATTTTAAAGGGTGAAGACTATATGGATGTTGTTTAATTGGAACAGCATGTCCACATCTACATCATGTAAAGCCATTTTAGTACTTCCCAATTTATCTCCACAACTTGCCCATGTGATATCAATAACTCTTTCAGGTCAGTCTGTTTTTCCTCTGGAAGGTAACTCAACAATTTAGCCCAATTTTTGAGAACATCCTCATTATCCATTTAATTTGAGGAATGTCATCTGGATTGGTTCTTCACTTTGAATTAGAATCACTAAAACTGCCTTCTTTTGCTCTCCTTCCCTTTCAAAAATATCTTTTAAGCATATTCACATGAGACACTTGCTGAGTATTCCTTCTATCTGGCGTTCTTACCAAATAATTCAACTCACATCAATTTCAATCTGATACGGTCCACAAAACCTTGCTTTGAAAGGTTCGGCGACCACTGGTAACCAGTACTGAAACTTTATCTCCCACTGGCAAAACTACGAACTTCTTGTCCGCTTTCTGTTTCACCACATGCTGTGCAACCTTTGTCTCGCCAGGTCACCTGCTCTATTTAAACCGTTCCCTAAAATTTGACACGTAATCCAATAGTGTAATTTCCGATTTCTCCACCCGCCAATTTTTCTTTGATAAATTTTAGTGGTCCTCTTACCTCATGACCAAAAATTAGTTGAAAGAACTGAATTTGGTTGATTCATTAGGTGCATCCCTAATTGCAAACAGTACGAATGGAATTCCTTATCCCAATCCTTTGGATAATCTTGACAATACGCCCTCAACATTGTCTTAATGTCTGATGCCACTGTCTCCTGGCCCTGATGGAATGCATCCCAGAGTGCTAACAGAGATGGCTAGGGAAATTGCAGATGTACTAATGATGATTTACCAAATTCACTAGACTCTGGGGTGGTCCCGGTGTGATTGGAAATGAGCAAAACGTGACACCACTGTTTAAAAATGGCGGTAGGCAGAGAGCAGGCAATTATAGGCCAGTGAGCTTAACTTCGGTAGTAAGGGAGAGGCTGGAATCTATCAATCAAGGAAGAAATAGCGAGGCATTTGGATAGAAATTGTCCCATTGGGCAGACGCAGCATGGGTTCATAAAAGGCAGGTCGTGCCTAACTAATTTAGTGGAATTTTTTGAGGACATTACCAGAGCAGTAGATAACAGGGAGCCAATGGATGTGGTATATCTGGATTTCCAGAAAGCCTTTGACAAGGTGCCACACAAAAGGTTGCTGTATAAGATAAAGATGCATGGCATTAAGGGTAAAGTAGTAGCATGGATAGAGGATTGGTTAATTAATAGAAAGCAAAGAGTGCGGATTCATGGGTGTTTCTCTGGTTGGCACTCAGTAGCTATTGGTGTCCCTCAGGGATCCGTGTTGGGCCCACAATTGTTCACAATTTACATAGATGATTTGGAGTTGGGGACCAAGGGCAATGTGTCCAAGTTTTGCAGATGACACTAAGATGAGTGGTAAAGCAAAAAGTGCAGAGGATACTGGAAGTCTGCAGAGGGATTTGGATAGGTTAAGTGAATGGGCTAGGGTCTGGCAGATGGATACAATGTTGACAAATGTGAGGTTATCCATTTTGGTAGGGAATAACAGGCAAATGGGATTATTATTTAAACGATAAAATATTAAAGCATGCCGCTGTGCAGAGAGACCTGGGTGTGCTAGTGCATGAGTCACAGAAAGTTGGTTTACAGGTGCAACAGGTGATTAAGAAGGCAAATGGAATTTTGTCCTTCATTGCTAGAGGGGATGGAGTTTAAGACTAGGGAGGTTATGTTGCAATTGTATAAGGTGTTAGTGAGGCCACACTCGGAGTATTGTGTTCAGTTTTGGTCTCCTTACTTGAGAAAGGACATACTGGCACTGGAGGGTGTGCAGAGGAGATTCACTAGGTTAATCCCAGAGCTGAAGGGGTGGATTATGAGGAAGGTTGAGTTGACTGGACTGTACTCATTGGAATTTAGAAGGATGAGGAGGAATCTTATAGCAACATATAAAATTATGAAGGGAATAGATAGGATGGATGCGGGCAGGTTGTTTCCACTGGCAGGTGAAAGCAGAACTAGGGGGCATAGCCTCAAAATAAGGGGGAAGTAGATTTAGGACTGAGTTTAGGAGGAACTTCTTCACCCAAAGGGTTGTGAATCTATGGAATTCCTTGCCCAGTGAAGCAGTTGAGGCTCCTTCATTAAATGTTTTTAAGGGAAAGATAGATAGTTTTTTGAAGAATAAAGGGATTAAGGGTTATGGTGTTCAGGCCGGAAAGTGGAGCTGAGTCCACAAAAGATCAGCCATGATCTCACTGAATGGCAGGGCAGGCTCGAGGGGCGAGATGGCCTACTCCTGCTCCTAGTTCTTATGTTCTTATGTTCTAACTCTCCCTGTAATTCTGAATGGTACACAATTGATTTAAATTGTTTACTCCTAAGCTATCCGTAAGCTCCTTGAATACTTTGTGGTAAAAATCTGATCCTTGATCCGATTGTAATTTCTGTGGGTAGTCCATATCTAGTAACATTTCTGAAGTCCTCCACAATCTATTTAGCTGTAATGTCGCAGACTGGAATGGCCTTCTGGAAAACCTAGTAGACACATCCATTATAGTCAAAAGATACTTGATTCCCACTTTCCGTTTAGGAAGTGGTCTGACACAATCAATTAAGTCACTTGTAAAAGGTTCCTCAAATGCTGAATGGGTATTAAGGGCATTGGTTTACCACTGCTTGAGGTTCCCTATCACTTGACATGTGCGACATGATCGACAAAATTTAACGACATCTTTATGTAGTCCAAGCCAATAAAAATGTTTTGTAGTTTAAGCTTGAGTTTTCCTTACTCCCAGATGACCTCCCACTGGTACCACATGTGCTACTCGCAACCACTTCCTTTGTATACCCTGCCGGCAATACCACTTGATGAACTTCTGCACACTTTTCATACCTCCTTATGTAAATGTCTCCATTTCTCATTAAGACATCTTTTGTAAGGTAATACATTCTGGTATACACTCAGATCCTCTTCCGTGTATGGTTTCTGATACATCCGTTTTCTATAGCTTTCTGTTGTAAATCTGCCAACATTCCTGAACTAAAAATATACACCTCATCCTCCACCTGTTCTCGCTCTTTTCCGACCATCTGATCAAAAATTGTTTCTGGTAAATTGAACTTCAACTCTATCTTCACTCTTTGATTGCTCCTCTTGTCTTAGCATGTGACTTTGAGACCTTGGCCGGGATTCTCCCGGAATCGGCGATGGCCCGTACTGGCACCAAAGAGCAGCATGAACCAATTGGCTCATGCGCAGAACCGCTACCGTGTTTCCATGCGCAGACCAGGCCACCGTGGAGACCACCCCATCCTCCCCCCGGGGCCGGATCCCCCGCACCCCCCCCCCCCCCACCAAGGACCCTGATAACCGCCCTCCGAGCCATGTCCCGCCAGGATGGACCATGTCCATTTCATGCCGGCAGAACTGGCTGAAAACGGGCGGCCGCTCGGCCCATGGGGCCCGGAGAATTGCCGGGGGTGGGTCGCTGCCAACTGCCCCCCCCGACCAGGGCGGCGCGATCCCCGAAAACCAGCCGGGGGGGAGGGGGGGGGGGGGGAGAGTCGGGCGTCCTTATTACCACACAATCATGATAAACCCCAGGGATAGTTGTCCTTCAACACTAGTCGGTTGTTTGATTTTCCGCTGGCTTATCAAACGCAGAAGGCATCACTCCACCTACATCCAGCTATATCATTAACCAAGATAAACTGTATTCCTGGACAATAATTTCTCTATTGTTCAACTACCACTTTACTACTCTTCACTGACTCTCCAACCTCATCTATATAACAGAACACTACCCCTCTCACCATAAATTTCACATATTACCACTTTTTCTCGCATATTCTTCCCAAACTACATAACTACTCATCTCTTACCATCAAGACTGACTAGCTCCCGTTTCTCTTACATTTTGACGTCTTTACCTGCTCCTCCTGGTACACATGAGTAAACTTCACCCACACAAGTAATTCTTTAAAGAGATCTAGCAGCTTCTTATTAATCCCCTCTTGATGAAATGAAATTAAATGAAAATTGCTTATTGTCACGAGTAGGCTTCAATGAAGTTACTGTGAAAAGCCCCTAGTTGCCACATTCCAGCGCCTGTTCGGGGTGGCTGTTACAGGAATTGAACCGTGCTGCTGGCCTGCTTGGTCTGCTTTCAAAGCCAGCGATTTAGCCCTGAGCTAAACATCCCCTTTGATCAGGCTGTTTATTCTTTGCATCTCCTTCGCTTCAATTGGGCTTCCTTTTACCACTTTTCTTTTTTAAATTTAGAGTACCTAATTAATTTTTTCCAACGTAGGGACAATTTTGCGTTGCCAATCAATCTCCCCTGCACATCTCTGGGTAGTGGGGGCGAAAACCACGCAAACACGAGGAGCATTTTAACAAACCCCACTGGCTTATCCTGTTTTACCAAATCAGCCTTCCTCCCACCTCTCCCCTCATATTTCCTCCCTCTCTTCTCGTCTTTCTTCCCCCCTCTATCCTCTCCCCTGTCTTCCCTCCCCCCTCTCCCCCCATCTTCCCTCCCCTCTCCCCATCTTCCCTCTTCCCCCTCTTCGCCCTCTCCCCTCATATTTCCTCCCTCTTTTCTCATCTTTCTTCCCCCCTCCATCCTCTCCCCTGTCTTTCCCTCCCCCCTCTCCCCCTGTCTTCCCTCCCCCTCTCCCCCAGTTACCCTCACCCCATCTTCCCTCCCCCCTCTCCCCATCTCCCCTCCCCCATCTTCCCTCCCCCCTCTTGCCTCTCTCCCCTGTAGCCATCTAAGATGGACACTGGCTACAAAATGGAGAACTGCTAAGGCTGCAGGGAAAAACAGTCTTAGTGAGGACAAGCAGTTTGCAGAAGACTAATTTGCATTCTGCACGTACAGAAACCAGTTTTTGGCCAGGTGCAGCGTTTCAGCCAAAGGTGCAAATGGAAACAGATCTGCATAGTAATGAGGTGATCCAGATCCAGACCCCCGCACAATAGAAACATTTAAGTATCAATGGATACTTTGCGTAGACGCCCAGACAGAATGGCGCCACAGTAACCAACACAAAGAACCGTAGGGACCCGCCCCACCCATCGAGGAACGACCCTCAGATTGGGGGGTTTGGAAGATATCGATTGGGAGAGGCCCAATCGATACCTGGCAGGTAAAAGAACCACCCCAAGGGGGCACGGACTTCTAGGACCTATAAAGAGAAGGTCAAGCACATGACTCGGTCTGTTGCTTCCAGACTCCGCCCAGACTTGTTACATCGCATCCTGACTCCAGTTTCATCACCGGCCGTTGAGCATCAGCCATCGAACTGTAAGTGCCAATACAACGATCGCTACATGATCCAGACCTTGCTAGATCTTGACAACCTTACGAACCACAGAGTTGCAGACCAAGAACGGGACGAAGGCCTTGTTCCCTGACCTTGCCTGTTCCTGTCTAGATAAGTATTTAGTTTGTTTAGTACTAGAGGTAAGTTAGTCCCTTTAGCATATGCCTGTGTATTTATTATATTTGTTATAATAAACACTAATCGTTTGGACTTACTAATCGGTGTACAGATTTATTACTTTGAACCTGACCTTGATATACTGTGATGGTGTCTCAATACGGCACCTGGCGACTCCGAGCAGAATTACACATACAGAGCCATAGCAGTGTTAAGCACACGGCCTTTAAACGGAGGCGTGTTAATCACACTCCAGTAAAACGAGCAACACCCCCCATCTTCCCTCCCCCCTCTTCCCCCTCTCCCCCATCTTCCCTCCGCCCAGTTCCCTTCCCACTCTGCCCGTTTCCCTTCTCCTCTCCGTCGTTTTCCCTCCCCCTTAAACCCCCACTTTCCCTCCCTCTCCCTCCTTTCCTCCCACTCTCCCCCATCATCCCTCACCACTCCCCCGCCTACCCTCCCCCCGCCTTCCCTCTCCCCATCTTCCCTCCCCCCTCCCCTGCCTTCCCTTCCCCATTTTCCCTCCCCCTCACCCCGCCTTCCCTCCCCACCTTCCCTCCCCCTCTCCCCCCCGTCTTCCCTCCCCCTCTCCCCCGCCTTCCCTCCCCCATCTTCCCACCCCCTCTCTCCCCCCCGTCTTCCCACCCCTTCTCTCCCCCTCCACCGTCTTCCCTCCCCCTCTCCCACATCTTCCCTCTCCCTCTCCCCCTGTCTTCCCTCCCCTCTTCCCCCTGTCTTCCCTTCCCTTCCCCCCATCTTCCCTCCCCCT
>NC_052157.1:95722433-95765053 GCF_902713615.1 Scyliorhinus canicula
CCTGTTTTCCCTCCTCACTCTGCTCCCCCCGTCTTCCCTCCCGCCTCTCCCCTGTCTTCCTTCCCCTCTCCCCGTCTTCCCTCCCGTTTCTCCCCTGTCTTCCCTCCCCTCTCCCCCCGCTTCCCTCCCCTCTCCTCCTCCCCCAGTTTTCCCTCCCCTCTCCCTGTCTTTCCCCTTCTCTCCACTCTCTCCGCCTTCCGCCTTCCCTCCCCTCTGCCCCTGCCTTCCCTCCCCCAGCTTCCCTCCCCTCTCCTTCCTGTCTTCTCTCCCCTCTCCCCGCCTTTCCTCCCCCCATCTTTCTCCACCTCTCCCCCGTCTTCCCTCCCGCCTCTCCCTGTCTTCCCCCTTCACTCCCCTCTCCCCGCCTTCCCTCCCCTCTCCCGCCTTCCCTCCCCTCTCCCGCCTTACCTCCCCTCTCCCCGCCTTCCCTCCCCTCTCCTCGCCTTCCGTCTCCTCTCCCCGCCTTCCCTCCCCTCTCCCCGCCTTCCCTCCCCTCTCCCCGCCTTCCCTCCCCCCCATCTTCCCTCCCCCCTCTCCCCGTCCTCCCTCTTCTCTCCCCGCCTTCCCTCCCCTCTTCCCCCGGTCTTCCCTCCCCTCTCCCCGCCTTCCTCCCCCCCATCTTCCCTCCCCCCTCTCTCCGTCGTCCCTCTTCTCTCCCCGCCTTCCCTCCCCTCTTCCCCGGTCTTCCCTACCCTCTCCCCCTGTCTTCCCTCCCTCTCCCCCTCTGTCTTCCCTCCCCTCTCCCCTGGTCTTCCCTCCCCTCTTCCCCTTGTCTTCCCTCTCCTCTTCCCCTGGTCTTCCCTCCCCTCTCCCCCCTGTCTTCCCTCCCCTCTCCCCCTGTCTTCCCTCCCCTCTCCCCTCTGTCTTCCCTCCCATCCCCCCTGTCTTCCTCCCCCCTCCCCCTGTCTTCCCTCCCCTCGCGCCCCTCCCCCTGTCTTCCCTCCCCTCTCCCCCTGTCTTCCCTCCCCTCTCCCCCTGTCTTCCCTCCCCTCTCCCCCTGTCTTCCCTCCCGTCTCCCCTGCCTCCCCCCTGTCTTCCCTCCCCTCTCCCCGTCTTGCCTCCTCCTGCCTTCCCTCCCCCCTGTCTTCCCTCCCCCACTCCCCCCGTCTTCCCTTCCGTCTCGCCTCCTGTCTTCCCTCTCCTTTTCCCCCACATCTTCGATAACCCCTCTCCCACCCCCATCTTCTATCCCCCCTCTCCCCTCCTGTCGGTCCCCCCCCCATCTTCCCTCCCCTCTCCCCATCTTCACTCCCCCTCTACCCCACATCTTCCACCCTCCACCTGTTTTCCCTCCTGCCTCTCCCCTGTCTTCCCTCCCCTCTCCCCCGTCTTCCCTCCCGCCTCTCCCCTGTCTTCCTTCCCCTCTCCCCTGTCTCCCCTCCCCTCTCCCCCGTCTTCCCTCCCACAATGTTGTGCCGAACCTTTGTCCCAGAAGACAATGAGATGGATGAAACAAAAGAGGGGAGTGCCCCAAAACAATGAGTGGAGCACAGCCCAAAAAGAACGAGAAAGGAAACAAAACCCCGTCAAATTAAAGTGTGAGAATCGGGGTGGATAAGGCAATCCAACCCCTGTGGTGCCCACCGAGCACGGAAAGCCTGGAGTGTGCCCGTGGACACCGCATGCTCCCTCTCCAGGGGCACCCGGCCACGAACGAGGCCGCGGAAGATGGGCAGACAGTCAGGCTGGACGACCCCCTTGGTCGCTCGCTGCCTGGACCTCGAAATGGCTAGTTTGGCCAGGCCCAGGAGCAGGTTCACGAGGAGGTCCTACCCCTTCCCTGCGCCCCTCCGCACTGGATGCCCGTAGATCAGGAGCGTGGGGTTGAAGTGCAAAGAAATCTTCAATAACAACGCTGTCAAGAAACCAAAAAGGAGTGCAGCCTAGGACAGTGTGGTAGTCTGTGTCAAGGTATTATGGTTCCTAGTAATGCTGGAACATCATTGGTAGATAATGTATGCTTTCCATTGGTCGAGCCTGTATGGTAGCTCCGCCCTGCAAGGCGGGGTATACTAGCCCGTGCTGCTCCAGCAGCTTCCTTTCTGTACCTGAGCTGCTGGGGGAAACATCTAGCTTATTACTGCCTTCAAATTTGCAGATGATACTAAGATTGGTGGAGTTGCAGATAGCGAGGAGGACTGTCAGCGAATACAACGAAATATAGATAGATTGGAGAGTTGGGCAGAGAAATGGCAGATGGAGCTCAATCCAGGCAAATGCGAGGTGATGCATTTTGGAAGATCAAATTCAAGAGCGGACTATATGGTCAATGGAAGGGTCCTGGGGAAAATCGATGTACAGAGAGATCTGGGAGTTCAGGTCCACTGTACCCTGAAGGTGGCAACGCAGGTGGATAGAGTGGTCAAGAAGGCATACAGCATGCTTGCCTTCATCGGAAGGGGTATTGAGTACAAGAGTTGGCAGGTCATGTTGCAGTTGTATAGGACTTTGGTTCGGCCACATTTGGAATACTGCGTGCAGTTCTGGTCGCCACATTACCAGAAGGATGTGGATGCTTTGGAGAGGGTGCAGAGGAGGTTCACCAGGATGTTGCCTGGTTATGGAGGGTGCTAGCTATGAAGAAAGGTTGAGTAGATTAGGATTGTTTTAGTTGGAAAGACGGAGATTGAGGGGGGACCTGATTGAGGTCTACAAAATTATGAGAGGTATGGACAGGGTGAATAGCAACAAGCTTTTCCCAAGTGTGGCGGTGCCAGTTACAAGGGGTCACGATTTCAAGGTAAGAGGAGGAAAGTTTAAGGGAGATGTGCGTGGAAAGTTTTTTACGCAGAGGGTGGTGGGTGCCTGGAACGCTTTACCAGCGGAGGTGGTAGAGGCGGGCACGATAGCGTCATTTAAGAGGCATCTAGACAGGTATATAAACGGGCGGGAACAGAGGGACGTAGACCTTGGAAAATAGGAGACAGGTTTAGATAAAGGATCTGGATCGGTGCAGGCTGGGAGGGCCGAAGGGCCTGTTCCTGTGCTGTAATTTTCTTTGTTCTTTGTTCAGTTGGACTACAACCTCGCTTTAGTAGTCATTGATCGTGCATCAATTTAATAAGCTAGATTTAAAGAATGGAGCTCCGAATTAAGCTGGAGTGTCTGCAACTCAGCCCCCACGCAGTAAACTCGGCGGTGACTTTCAAGCACTGGCTGGCGTGCTTCAATGGCTACCTCGGAACGGCAGCAAACACACCCACAAGAGAACAGAAACTGCAGATCCTGCACTCGAGGGTGAGCCCAGAAGTCTACACCCTCATCGAGGACGTGGACGACTTTGATGCCGCAATGGAGTTGCTGAACGGATACTACATTCGCCCTGTAAATCAGGTCTACACCCGGTATCTACTAGCAACGAGGCGACAAATTCCTGGTGAGTCACTGGAAGAATTCTACCGTGCGCTCCTAGTGTTGGGGAGAAACTGCAGCTGCTCGCAAGTCTCAGCAAACGACCAGACTGAACTGTGTCGATTAAGCAGGATGTCTCGTGACCGTTGATTAGCACCGTTGTAGTAGCAGTTGAGAGTGTTCGAGGCTGAGACTGGTCCAGGGTCACCGAGGCTAATCGTGGCAGCAGCTGAGCTTTCTCGGTGTGTGGTCATTTGCGCATTCATTGCGGGTATGCTGTCCTCTCAAATCCGCCAGCGGTTGCTGGAGAAAGAAACTCTAGGCCTCAAGGAGGCACGTGCCCTTGCCGGCTCCCTGGATGTGGCCTCCCGAAACGGCCACGCCTACGCCCCGACCGCGCAGCAGCCCCCTGGGCAGCGTGTAATCCCTCTGCAGCCGACTCCGAGGCATCCCACATGCCCCCACATGCTTGCGCTGCAAGACGGCCCGGCAACCCCAGGGGGCCCCGCTGCTATTTTTGCAGACAAGCCAAAGACCCCCGACAGCGCGGCCCAGCCCGTTCGTCCACCTGTAAAGTGTGCGGCAAAAAGGGCCACTTCGTGGCGGTATGCCAGGCCCGGGTGGTTGCAGCGGTCTCTGGGAGCAAATGCGGACCACCACTACAACCCTCTCCACAGGCCCCGTGTGGCCAGCGAGCGCCGCCATCTTCCTCCTCCAGGGCCACGTGTGGCCTCTGGGCGCCGCCATCTTGTTCCGCTGACGCCGCGTGTGATGGTGGGCGTCGCCATTTTGTGCACCCACAGCCACGTGCGACCAGTGGGCGCCGCCATCTTGGATGGACTCCCAGGACCTCGGTGCAAATGACCACACACTGCCCAACGAGAACACTCAGCTGCTGCAACAATTAGCCTCGGTGACCCTGGACCTGTCTCGGCCTCGAACACTCTTAACTGCTACTACAACGGGGCTAATCAACGGACACGAGACATCCTGCTTAATCGACTCTGGGAGCACGGAGAGCTTCATGCACCCCGACACGGTAAGGCACTGTTCTCTCCCCGTCCATCCTGTGAATCAAAAAATCTCCCTGGCCTCCGGTTCCCACTCAGTAGAGATAAAGGGGTTCTGTGTAGCAAACCTCACGGTCCAGGGAAGGGAGTTCAAAAATTACAGGCTCTACGTCCTCCCCCACCTCTGCGTGGCCGCACTCCTAGGGTTAGACTTCCAGTGCAACCTCCAAAGTCTAACTTTCAAATTCAGCGGCCCTATACCCCCTTCACTGTCTGCAGCCTCGCCACCCTCAAGGTCGATCCGCCTTCCCTGTTTGCGAACCTCACCCTGGATTGCAAACCCGTCGCCACCAGGAGCAGACGGTACAGTGTCCAGGACCGGATGTTTATTAGGTCAGAGGTATATCCGACCTGGTAAATAGGATCGCGCAATATAAGGTCTTCTCCATGGTGGACCTTAAGTCCGCCTACCACCAGCTCCCCATCCGCACGAGTGACCGCAAGTACTTGGAAGCAGATGGGCGGCTCTACCACTTTTTAAGGTTCCCTTCGCTGTCACTAACGTGGTCTCGGTCTTCCAGCGAGAGATGGACCGAATGGTTGACCGATACGGTTTACGGGCAACATTCCCGTATCTTGATAATGTCACCATCTGCTGCCACGTCCAGCAGGACCAAAACACTAACCTCCGAAAATTCCTCCAGACCGCAAAAATCCTTAACCTTACGTATAACAAGATAAATGCGTGTTTAGCACCGACCACCTAGCCATCCTCGGCTACGTAGTGCGAAATGGAGTTATAGGCCCCGATCCTGAACGCATACGCCCCCTTATGGAGTTCCCCCTCCCTCACTGCTCCAAGGCCCTGAAGCGCTGCCTCGGTTTTTTTTTCTTACTACGCCCAGTGGGTCCTCAACTACGCTGACAAAGCCCGTCCCCTGATCCAAACCACAGTTTTTCCCCTGTCAATAGAGGCTCGCCAAGCCTTCAGCCGCATCAAAGCAGACATTGCAAAGGCCACGATGCATGCCATCGACAAGTCCCTCTCCTTCCAGGTCGAGAGCGACGCGTCCGACGTAGCTCTGGCAGCCATCCTCAACCAAGCGGGCAGACCCGTGGCCTTCTTCTCCCATACCCTCCATGCTTCATAAATCCGCCACTCCTCAGTCGAAAAGGAAGCCCAGGCCATAAAGAAGCTGTGCGGCATTGGAGACATTACCTGGCCGGCAGGAGATTCACTCTCCTCACTGACCAACGGTCGGTCGCCTTCATGTTCGATAATGCACAGCGGGGCAAGATAAAAAACGATAAGATCTTGCGGTGGAGGATCGAGCTCTCCACCTATAACTATGAGATCTTGTATCGTCCCCGGAAGCTAAATGAGCCTCCTGCCCTGTCCCGCGGCACATGTGCCAACGCACAAGTGGACCACCTCCGAGCTCTCCACGAGGACCTCTGCCACCCGGGGGTCACTCACTTCTTCCATTTTGTCAAGACCCGCAACCTGCCCTACTCCATCGAGGAGGTCAGGACAGCCACCAGGAATTGCCAAATCTGCGCGGAGTGCAAGCCGCACTTCTACCGGCCAGAGAAAGCGCACCTGATAAAGACTTCCCGTCCCTTTGAACGCCTCAGCATGGACTTCAAAGATCCCCTCCCCTCCACCGACCGCAACACGTACTTCCTGAACGTGATTGACGAATACTCACGATTTCCATTCGCCATCCCCTGCCCCGACACGAGCGCAACCACTGTCATCAAAGCCCTCCATAGCATCTTTACACTGTTTGGGTTCCCCGCTTACATACATAGTGATAGGAGGTTCTCCCTTATGAGCGACGAACCTTGCTCAGCAAGGGCATTGCCTCAAGCAGGACGACCAGTTACAACCCCCGGGGTAACGGGCAGGTAGAGAGGGAGAACGGAACGGTCTGGAAGACCGTCCTACTGGCCCTACGGTCATAGAGTCATAGAGAAATACAGCACAGAACAGGCCCTTCGGCCCACGATGTTGTGCCAAACTTTTGTCCTAGTTTAATCATAGATTATCATAGAATTTAGGACACTATGGGCAATTTATCATGGACAATCCACCCAACCTGCTCATCTTTGGACTGTGGGAGGAAACCGGAGCACCCGGAGGAAACCCACGCACACACGGGGAGGATGTGCAGACTCCACACAGACAGTGACCCTGGAGCTGTGAAGCAATTGTGCTAACCACAATGCTACCGTGCTGCCCCGTCTTCCGCCGGCCCCGTCTAGGCCCCCCCTGCCCACCGACGCTCCCTTCCCAGGTCAATCAGCTCCCCCACCAGCGCCATCTGGGGTGTTGAAGCTGCCACCGAGATCGAAACCAAGCTCCCGGAGTCACAGACGCCCGAACCTCCACCGGCGTCACCACCGAAGTTTCGATGATCACAGAAGACGACTAGGGCCCCCAATCGACTGATTGCTTCATTTTAACCTGTATATAGTTCATTGTAAAATTGTAAAATTGTCAATAGTTATGATAATAAGAAAAAAAAGTTATGATAATAAGGCAAAACGGTGTACAAAGGTGTTACGGTACCTCCATAACCATAACTTCTACCACATTACCATGTTGTAATACCAAGCCACCACCCCCGCCGGACTCTTTTTTTAACAGGGGGTGAATGTGGTAGTCTGTGTCGAGGTATTATGGCACCTAGTAAAGCTGGAACACCATTGGTAGATAATGTATACTTTCCATTGGTCGAGCCTGTATGGTAGCTCCGCCCTGCAAGGCGGGGTATAAGAGCCCGTGCTGCCCCAGCAGCTTCCTTTCTGTACCTGAGCTGCTGGGGGAAACATCTAACTTATTACAGCCTTCAGTTGTACTACAACCTCGCTTTAGTAGTCATTGATCGTGCATCAGACAGACAACATAAATGTGCTCCACGGTCTCCACCAGGCCGCAAAAGTGGCAGGTCTCTGGCAAAGCCGTGAAGTGGTTTAAATAATGGTTGCACGGCACTGCCATGCGCTGCACCCTCCACCCCAGGTTTCCTAGTTTTATGGGGAGGACACCTCCGTAGAGGGACCTCCAGTGGGGACCTCCGCCGCCGAGCAGGGGTCCGAGCAGGGGTCCGCTCAGACGGGATGTCACCGCACAACCGCGCCGTCTCAAGTCCAAGTGTGCCCACGGGACCGAGCACGACCGTTTTGAGGCCTTGGATAGCGTTGGCCGCGCACTGGACAGACACTGCACCGCGCCTGGCTAGCTCGTAGGGTGTCATCCAGCCCGCCCCTCTGCCACCCAGCACGTCCTCGATCCTGGTCACCCCGGCATCCACAGCCCGCCCCTCCGCCACCCAGCACGTCCTCGATCCTGGTCACCCCGGCATCCACAGCCCTCCGCTCCGCCAGCCAGCACGTCCTCGATCCTGGTCACCCCGGCATCCACAGCCCGCCCCTCTGCCACCCAGCACGTCCTCGATCCTGGTCACCCCGGCATCCAGCCCTCCCCTCCGCCACCCAGCACGTCCTCGATCCTGGTCACCCCGGCATCCACAGCCCGCCCCTCTGCCACCCAGCACGTCCTCGATCCTGGTCACCCCGGCATCCACAGCCCTCCGCTCCGCCAGCCAGCACGTCCTCGATCCTGGTCACCCCGGCATCCAGTCCTCCCCTCCGCCACCCAGCACGTCCTCGATCCTGGTCACCCCGGCATCCACAGCCCTCCCCTCCGCCACCCAGCACGTCCTCGATCCTGGTCACCCCGGCATCCACAGCCCGCCCCTCCGCCACCCAGCACGTCCTCGATCCTGGTCACCCCGGCATCCACAGCCCTCCGCTCCGCCACCCAGCACGTCCTCGATCCTGGTCACCCCGGCATCCACAGCCCTCCCCTCCGCCAGCCAGCACGTCCTCGATCCTGGTCACCCCGGCATCCACAGCCCTCCCCTCCGCCAGCCAGCACGTCCTCGATCCTGGTCACCCCGGCATCCACAGCCCTCCCCTCTGCCACCCAGCACGTCCTCGATCCTGGTCACCCCGGCATCCACACCCCTCCCCTCCGCCACCCAGCACGTCCTCGATCCTGGTCACCCCGGCATCCACAGCCCTCCGCTCCGCCACCCAGCACGTCCTCGATCCTGGTCACCCCGGCATCCACAGCCCTCCCCTCCGCCAGCCAGCACGTCCTCGATCCTGGTCACCCCGGCATCCACAGCCCTCCGCTCCGCCACCCAGCACGTCCTCGATCCTGGTCACCCCGGCATCCAGCCCTCCCCTCCGCCACCCAGCACGTCCTCGATCCTGGTCACCCCGGCATCCAGCCCTCCCTCCGCCACCCAGCACGTCCTCGATCCTGGTCACCCCGGCATCCAGCCCTCCCCTCCGCCACCCAGCACGTCCTCGATCCTGGTCACCCCGGCATCCACAGCCCTCCCCTCCGCCACCCAGCACGTCCTCGATCCTGGTCACCCCGGCATCCACAGCCCTCCCCTCCGCCACCCAGCACGTCCTCGATCCTGGTCACCCCGGCATCCAGCCCTCCCCTCCGCCACCCAGCACGTCCTCGATCCTGGTCACCCCGGCATCCACAGCCCTCCCCTCCGCCACCCAGCACGTCCTCGATCCTGGTCACCCCGGCATCCACAGCCCTCCCCTCCGCCACCCAGCACGTCCTCGATCCTGGTCACCCCGGCATCCACAGCCCTCCCCTCCGCCACCCAGCACGTCCTCGATCCTGGTCACCCCGGCATCCAGCCCTCCCCTCCGCCACCCAGCACGTCCTCGATCCTGGTCACCCCGGCATCCACAGCCCTCCCCTCCGCCAGCCAGCACGTCCTCGATCCTGGTCACCCCGGCATCCACAGCCCTCCCCTCCGCCAGCCAGCACGTCCTCGATCCTGGTCACCCCGGCATCCACAGCCCTCCCCTCCGCCAGCCAGCACGTCCTCGATCCTGGTCACCCCGGCATCCACAGCCCTCCCCTCCGCCACCCAGCACGTCCTCGATCCTGGTCACCCCGGCATCCACAGCCCTCCGCTCCGCCACCCAGCACGTCCTCGATCCTGGTCACCCCGGCATCCACAGCCCTCCGCTCCGCCAGCCACCTGAATGGGGAAGAGCTGTGGCGCGTGGCGACCGTGTTCCCGGCTTTGAGAAGGTCCTGGTACAAGACGGGCAGCGGCAACAAAATGTTCCGAAGACCATTCCAGTCAACGAACAGGAGCTGCACGTTGTAGTTGAGGCCGTGCACCTGGCGGAAGAAATACGTCGCCAGGGCACACCATCGTGGAGGAGGCTCAACGTACAGGTATCGCTGCAGAGTCTGAAGGCGGAAAGTCATGACCTGGGTGTGAAGGCACACCAACGCCAAACCACCCTCCACAATCGGGAGACTCAACCTCCGCAGTGACCCAGTGCAATCCTTTGTCCCAGAAGAACCGAAGCAGGGTTCTCTGGATGCTGTGACAAAGTCAGGGGGAGGGGTCAAAGGGGCCAGCCGGTACCACAGGATGGAGGCAATCAGCTGGTTTATGACGCGAACTCGACCCCTGTAGGACAGCACTCGGAGCCGTCCTGTCCAACGTCCCAGGCGAGCGGTGACCTTGGTCTCCAGCTCCTGCCAGTTTGCCGGCCAGGCTTCCTCTGCCGGGCAAAGATAGACTCCCAAGTAGAGGATGTTGGTCCGGATCCAGCTGAAGGGCCTGAGCTCCTCCAGGAGGGGGTCCATCTGCCACGGACCAACCAGGAGTCCGGAACATTTAGCCCAGTTGATCTCAGCAGAAGACGCGGCGGAGTACACAGCCTGGCACTCTCGCATCCTCCGCAGGTCACTGGGGTCAGTGAACATGAGGAGCACGTCATCAGCGTAAGTTGAGAGGACCACCTCCACGTCCGGCTCACGCAGAACCAGCCCCGACAACGTCCTCCACAGGAGGCACAGGAAAGGATCCATGAATAGGGAATAAAGTTGGCTGGACAGGGGGCAGCCCTGACGCACTCCTCTCCCAAAGCGAAGGGGCGCCGTCAGGGACCCGTTAACCTTCATCAGACACTCCGAGGCAGCGTATAGTAATCGGATCCGGGCAACAAAATGCGACCCGAACCCGAAAGCTCGCAGAGCCCCGAGCAAATACTCGTGCCCCACCCTGTCGAACGCCTTCTCCAGGTCAAGAGACAGGAAGGCGCTCGACACACCAGTCCTCTGGGTAAACTGAATAATGTCCTGGACCAGGTGGATCTTATCATAGATTTTGCGGTCCGGGACTGTGTAGGACTAGTCAGGGTGAATCATGTGATCCAGCAGTCCGTAGTCCGTGCTGAGGAGGGAGACCGGTTGCCAGTTTTTAAGTTGGCTGCTTGGGCAGCAGGGCAATGACGGCCCTGTGCCACGAAAGGGGCATCTCCCCGGTCGCGATACATTCCCCCAGGACCCCCGCATAGTCACTCCCCAGGACGTCCCAGAATGCCCTGAAGAACTCCACGGTCAGCCCGTCCAGCCTGGGGTTCTGCTCCGTGACAGACTGTCCAGGGCGCCGGTCAGCTCTTGGAGGTTGATGGGATCATCGAGCCCTGGGCCGACCTGTGGCAGGTCCTCTCACAGAACTCTGCAAGCGTCCTCGCTGGACGGATCCGGAGAGAAGAGGTTGCAATAAAAGTCCCTAACCAGGATCCTGACCCCCCTCCGGATCCGAGACGAGGGACCCGTCGTCGGCCAGCAGTGTAGAAATCTGCCGATGGGCCCCACGTCCTCTTTCCAGCGAGTAGAAGGGGGAGCCGTGGTCCATGTCCGTCAGGAGACGGATCCGCGACCTTGCGTACGCGTCGCGGGACCCCTGCAAGTTGCAGCTCCCGCAGCACGCCCTTCTTCTCTCTGTACACCCACCCCAGGGCCGGGTCCTCATCGGGCTGAGCAAGACGTGACTCCAGATCGAAGACTTCCTCAGCCAATTTGGCGATCGTGGAGTTCTGCCCCACCATAGACCCCTTTGTGTACCCCTGACAGAAGGAATGGACGTGAGTCTCGCCCGCGTCCCACCATAGCCTCAAGAAGGGAAAGCCACCTCACTTCCTTCTCCAGCCGGCCCAGAAACGGCAAAACGTGTCCAGGAACTGCTCGTCCTCCAGCAGCAGGTTGTTAATGTGCCAGTACACGGACCGTGTCTGAGAGCAGGCGGGGCTCCAGGTGGTGATCCGAGCACGGCACCTGCTCCACAGAGGCCGTCGGAACGATGGGCAAGTACGTCTTGAAAATATGAAGAAGGTTGATTCTGGAGGCTCTGAACGGAGGGCGCACAAAGGTGTACACCCGCAATTCAGGATGGAGAGTCCGCCAGACGTCCACCAAGTCGAAGGACCTAACCAGGCCCCTCAACACCACCGCCGCCGAGCTGCGCTGGACTCCACGACGGTCCTTGTCCTGGCGGGTGCAATTAAATTCCCCTCCGAGGACGATGCACCCGCATCAGGATGGTGCTCGAAGAGTAGACACTTTTTCGAGGAATGTCGCCTGCTGGAGCCCGACCAGGGGAGCGTAGACATTCACAAAGTGAAGCACCACATCCCCGTCACAGACTGTTAAGTGCAACAGACGGCCTGGCAGTGGCTCCTTGACCCCCAAGATCTCCGGCTGAAAAAGTGGAGCCAACAAGATAGCCACCCCGCCCGAACGTGGGGCCAAGTAACTCATGAAGTTAACCCTTGCCACTCCAGGGTCCACTGATCTTCGTCACCCGGAATGGTGTGGGTTTCCTGCAGGAAGCACGCCCCGTACTTTCCGTCCCGGAGGACAGAGAAGCATTGGAAACGGCGATGTGCGTCCTTCCTGCCGTTGATGTTGAGGCTGGCAATATTACCTCCATGTCAGTTGTACCGTGTGTCTTTCACCAATCACCTCAGTCCTCGGAGGAAGTAGAGGGTCATCGCCTCCTCCACTCCCTCAGAAGCCCTGCGAATAACAGAACAGCTTGGCGCTGCTCCCCCTGGTCCTGATCGAAAGCCCGTGTCTCTTTGGCACAGGCGCGAGGTGTAGGAGGACTCCTCGAGGAGTAGCCCCAGATTTCCCCAGCTGTCCAGGGCTGGCTGCGTCTAAATCCTCCTCCTCGCCCGTCACTGAGCAGCCTTCCCCCTCCGAGCTGTCACCGCCTGAGCCCGGGCACCACGGGCCCACCGACTAGCCCTAGGCCTGAGTCGATCCCACCCCCAGGATCGTCCTCAGGCGGGTTCCCCGCAATTCAGGGTCTGTGGGCGGCGGCGGCTCCGACCCCGCTTCCACCGTCGATGCCGGGCCCTCGGAGAGACCCGGGAACAGCTCCGGGATGGAACCTGGGCTCCCTGGCATCGTCTGTTTTGGTGTGGTGAGTGGGGAGACTTCCTCGCCGCCGCCCGCCCACGACCCGAATATATACGAGCTCTGGTGGCTGCAGCTGGCCCCCGGCGATGAACACAAGGAGGCGACCGGGGAGTAAATCTGCACCGGGCGGAACGAGCCCTCGGGGGTCACGTCTCCGCTCGGCCCGGGCCTCCCAGATCGGGGAACGACGGCAGCTCGGATACCTCGGTGGCTTTGGAGACCTCCCTGGCCTTTGTAACTGGGCTGGGCATCAGGGTGATCGGCACAAACACTGGGGATACCCAACCCCGCTTGCCTGGGGAGGGGGTAGCGAGATTCAACATCTCCTCCAGCCCGGGCAGGCGGCGCTTGCAGAGGACAGTATCATCTTGCTGCGAGGCCTCCACTGCTGGAGGGCCCTTGGCAGCATCCCGCCCCTCCGCATCGCCCAGCTCCTGGAACTGTAATGAGGCCAGAACGGCCTCCAGTGCGGGACCGTACACAGGCCCCCCACCGCCCTCCGGAGACCCTGTGATGGTCTCTGCGGGCCCCTCATGTTGTTGCGAGGAGGAGGCGGTGTCCCGTGGTGAGTTGGTAGGGACGGGCACGGGGTCAGTACCCATGATGGGGCCAAGGTGTGGATGGGTCCGGTCCAACCGCTGTGCCGTCTTCCGTTTGGCCTTTTTAGGCTGCCTCTGATGTAGCGGAGGCTCCCTCCCCCCCCGCCAGCAGCCGCGGTGTTATCGGGGGACGGCTGCTGGGCAGACGAAGAGGTGGTAGAGGAGAGGGGGGGCAGTGCCAGCCGCAGCCGCTGTGGACGTTAGGGTGTGGCAGTTCTGGCGATATGCCCCAGCCCTCTGCAGGCATGGCACCGCATGCCAACCGCAGACCAGAACACTTTATGGTCCTCCCCTTGGTGGGAAACCACAAAACCTCCCTCCATGACATCCTCCCGGACAAAAACCTGACATGGCGGAGGGAGGGGTCCCAAAGGCTGAGCGTCAGCGGCGCCACCCCGGACCTGACCTCCCCCAGTAGGTTGAGGTGGGGGAGGAGGAGCTCGGTAGGGAGGGACGTTGGATAGAATGACACGCTCGGCGGTGGCCTCCAGCAGGTCCACCGCCACGTGTGTCCCGTCCACTGTGAGCCCCCTTTCCAGAGCCCGGTGGACTACCTGCTCGGCCTGCAGGAAAAACACGCCTTGCCGTACATCCTCGAGGCAGCTACGATGGCCGAGGGGCCGATGACCCCGGCCGTTGCTCGGGTGCATGCCTCGATGGTCATAGTAGGGTGGACACAACGTTTCACCCCCAACTGCCGCGTTAGCAGGTGGAAGGGCAAGGGGGCCGTGGAGGCAGCAAAATGTCGAGAGGCTGCCGCCCCCGCATAGGTTCTTGGCCGCCCTGCCCCCGGCAGAGTGGAGGATGCCCTGAGGTGCCAGCCATGCCCACCCCTAGTATGGCATGGCCATGTAACTGAGATCAGGGTACTGGGGGGGGGGGGGTGATGGATGTGGCACCACAACAGCAGGTGCCAAAGGGGAAAGGTGCTGCAGGGCAACAGCAGACTGGGACAGCGTTCTTCAGCCCTGGAAGGGCCTAAAAATAATGTCCCAAGCTGCCCCACCCCGGCCACAGGTGGTGAAAAGGTGGGCGGACGATGCTCTTCAGCCTTATGGGGGCCCCGAAACAAAGTCATTTGTCTTCACAGCAGCCGCAGGTGGTCCCACTCCCACCTCAGGCAGAGGAGTAGGAGAACATAGAAAAATACAGCACAAAACAGGCCCTTCGGCCCACAATGTTGTGCCGAACCTTTGTCCCAGATTAAGAACAAATTAATGTACACCCCATCATTCTACCGTAATCCATGTACCTATCCAATAGCCGCTTGAAGGTCCCTAATGTTTCCGACTCAACTACTTCCACAGGCAGTGCATTCCATGCCCCCACTACTCTCTGGGTAAAGAACCTACCTCTGACATTCATTCTATATTCCGGCTTGGGTCACTGACTGTGCGGAGTCTGCACATCCTCCCCGTGTGTGCGTGGGTTTCCTCCGGGTGCTCCAGTTTCGTCCCACAGTCCAAAGATGTGCAGGTTAGGTGGATTGGCCATGCTAAATTGCCCTTAGTGTCCAAAATTGCCCTTAGTGTTGGGTGGGGTTACTGGGTTATGGGGATAGGGTGGAGGTGTTGACCTCGGGTAGGGTGCTCTTTCCAGGAGCCGGTGCAGACTCGATGGGCCGAATGGCCTCCTTCTGCACTGTAAATTCTATTTAAATTCTATATCTTCCACCATTCACCTTAAATTTATGTCCCCTTGTAATGGTTTGTTCCACCCGGGGAAAAAGTCTCTGACTGTCTACTCTATCTATTCCCCTGATTATCTTTTAAACCTCTATCAAGTCGCCCCTCATCCTTCTCCGTTCTAATGAGAAAAGGCCTAGCACCCTCAACCTTTCCTCGTAAGACCTACTCTCCATTCCAAGCAACATCCTGGTAAATCTCCTTTGCACCTTATCCAAAGCTTCCACATCCTTCCTAAAATGAGGCGACCACAACTGCACACAGTACTCCAAATGTGGCCTGACCAAGGTTTAGTACATCTGCATCATCACCTCACAGCTCTTAAATTTAATCCCTCTGCTAATGAACGCTAGCACACCATAGGCCTTCTTCACAGCTCTATCTACTTGAATGGCAACTTTCAAAGATCAATGAACATAGACCCCAAGATCTTTCTGCTCCTCCACATTGCCAAGAACCCTACCATTAACCCTGTATTCTGCATTCATATTTGTCCTTCCAAAATGGACAACCTCACACTTCTCAGGGTTAAACTCCATCTGCCACTTCTCAGCCCAGCTCTGCATCCTATCTATGTTTCTTTGCAGCCGACAACAGCCCTCCTCACTGTCCACATCTCCACCAATCTTCGTATCATCTGCAAATTTACTGACCTACCCTTCAACTCTCTCATCCAAGTCATTAATGAAAATCACAAACAGCAGAGGAACCAGAACTGATCCCTGCGGTACGCCACTGGTAACTGGGCTCCAAGCTGAACTTTTGCCATCCACCACCACTCTGACTTCTATCGGTTAGCCAGTTCGTTATCCAACTGGCCAAATTTCCACTATCCCATGCCTCCTTACTTTCTTCATAAGCCTACCATGAGGAACCTTGTCAAATGCCTTACTAAAATCCATGTACACTTCATCCACTGCTTTACCTTCATCCACATGCTTGGTCACCTCCTCAAAGAGGTCAATAAGACTTGTAAGGCAAGACCTACCCCTCACAAATCCGTGCTGACTATCCCTAATTAAGCAGTGTCTTTCCAGATGCTCAGGAATTCTATCCCTCAGCACCCTTACCATTACTTTGCCTACCACCGAAGTAAGACTAACTGGCCTGTAATTGCCAGGGTTATCCCTATTCCATTTTTTGAACAGGGTCTTTTTCCAGCTATAGAAACAACCACCAGCATTAGCACTGTGATGGAACCATCAATTCAGCGAACACGTGTAGTTGGATCTGAACAGAGGCTTTAATACACTAACAACAGAGCCAGCCTATTCGTCGTTGAACTCCATGAACTGGCAGGCTGGCTCTAAGGCACTGATCTTTATACATCAGTCCCAGGGGGAGGAGTCCTGGGCGGAGCCAAGGGAGGAGCCCAGTACAAACTCTTGCGTACTCCCTTAACTCTTGTGTACTCCCAGAGCGACTCCCCCTGGTGGTCGGATAGTGCAACTGCACTTACAACGGTGGATAGTGAACATATATGCACGGAGTTATATTGGCAACTATATACAGCATTGATCTTACAACGGGTAGATAACAAATATATATACATGGAGTGATATTGGCAACTATATATAGTGTGAATCACATTCACTACATTCACCCCTGTTAAAAAATCAAGTCCGGCGGGGGGGTGATGGCACAAAGAGTCAGTCTATCCGGTGGACGGATTGTCCGTTTTGATCTGCGGAGCACCGGGGTTGCCGCCTCTGGCGGTGGCTGGGCGGGCGTCGAGGTCTGGAGTACGGGTGCCGGCTCCAGGGCGAGTTTTGTCCGAGCCTCATACACCTCCTGGTCGAATGGAGACTGGGGGCGCGGGGGGCGGGCTGGTGCTGGCGCTCGGGACTGGTGGGGTGAGCTCACAGAATCGGGGGCGCAAGGGGGCGGCCGCATAGGGAACGGGGAAAGGAGTTCCTCGGTGGGGGTAGATGGGGGGCTGGATCCAGCGGGTGCCAGGTCCCGGAGGGATACTGTGTCCTGGCGACCGTCCGGGAACTCAACAAATGCGTACTGTGGGTTGGAATGAAGCAGGCGCACCTTTTCAACAATGGGGTCGGTTTTGTGCGCCCTGACGTGCTTCCTTAGGAGAACCGGGCCTGGCGTCCTAAGCCACGCCGGAAGTGAGACCCCTGTGGTAGTGCCCCTGGAAAAAATGAAGAGCCGCTCGTGGGGGGTTTGGTTGGTAGCTGTACACAGGAGGGATCTAATTGCGTGGAGCGCGTCAGGGAGGACTTCCTGCCACTGGGAGACTTGGAGCTTTCTGGACCTGAGGGTCAGTAGGACGGTCTTCCAGACCGTCGCGTTCTCCCTCTCCACCTGCCCGTTCCCCCTGGGGTTGTAGCTGGTAGTCCTGCTCGAGGCAATGCCCTTGTCGAGCAGGTACTGACGCAGCTCGTCACTCATAAAGGACGCACCCCGGTCGCTGTAAACGTAGCTGGGGAAACCAAACAGGGTGAAGACACTATGCAGGGCCCTAATGACTGTGTGGGAGGTCATGTCGGGGCACGGGATGGCGAAGGGGAATCGGGAGAACTCGTCAATAATGTTAAGGAAGTAAATGTTTTTGTTAGTGGAGGGGAGTGGCCCTTTGAAATCGATCGCAAGGCGTTCAAAGGGCCTAGAAGCCTTGACCAGGTGGGCCCTGTCTGGTCTATAGAAGTGCAGTTTGAACTCCGCACAGATCGGGCAGTCCCTGGTGACCGCTTTTACCTCCTCGTTGGAGAAAGGCAGGTTTCGGGCTCTGATGTAGTGTGCGAGCCGGGTGCCCCCTGGGTGGCAGAGGTCATCATAGATGGCTTTTAGGCGGCTGATTTGCACGCTGGCGCATGTCCCACGGGACAGGGCATCCGAGGGCTCATTGAGCTTCCCCGGTCGATATTTGATATCGTAATTGTAGGTGGAGAGTTCAATCCTCCACCGAAGAATTTTGTCATTTTTAATTTTGCCCCTTTGCGAGTTGTCGAACATGAAGGCGACCGACCGTTGGTCGGTAATGAGGGTGAACCTCCTACCTGCGAGGTAGTGCCTCCAGTGTCGGACAGCCTCCACGATGGCTTGTGCTTCCTTCTCGACTGAGGAGTGTCGGAGTTCTGAAGCGGATAGGGTACGGGAGAAAAATGCAACGGGCCGCCCTGCTTGGTTTAAAGTGGCTGCTAGCTCTGAGGCGTCGCTCTCAACCTGAAAGGAAGTGGATTCATCCACCGCCCGCATGGCTGCTTTGGCGATGTCGTCCCTGATGCAGCTGAAGGCTTGGCGCGCCTCAGCAGACAGGGGAAATAGTGTGGCCTTGAAGAGTGGGCGGGCTTTGTCCGCATATTGGGGGACCCACTGGGCGTAGTACGAAAAGAGCCCCAAGCACCGTTTGAGGGCCTTGGGGGAGGGGGTCTGGGCCCAGGACTCCGTTCTCCACGACGTAGCCGAGGATGGCTAGTCTGTTTGTGTGGAACACGCATTTCTCCTTGTTATATGTAAGGTTTAATTTTTGGGCCGTCTGGAGAAAACGGTGGAGGTTGGCATCGTGGTCCTGCTGGTCATGGCCGCAGATGGTAACATTATCCAGACATTTAGGGGCCTCACGGTAGCATGGTGGTTAGCATCAATGCTTCACAGCTCCAGGGTCCCAGGTTCGATTCCCGGCTGGGTCACTGTCTGTGTGGAGTCTGCACGTCCTCCCCGTGTGCGCGTGGGTTTCCTCCGGGTGCTCCGGTTTCCTCCCACAGTCCAAAGATGTGCGGGTTAGGTGGATTGGCCATGCTAAATTGCCCGTAGTGTAAGGTTAATGGGGGGATTGTTGGGTTACGGGTATACCGGTTACGTGGGTTTAAGTAGGGTGATCATTGCTCGGCACAACATCGAGGGCCGAAGGGCCTGTTCTGTACTGTTGTACTGTTCTATGTTCTATGTTCTATACGGAAACGTGGCCCGCAGCCCGTACTGGTCTACCATTCGGTCCATTGCTCGTTGGAACACCGAAACCCCATTAGTGACGCCGAAGGGAACCCAGAGGAAATGGAAGAGGCGGCCATCGGCCTCGAACGCCGTGTAGTGGCCGTCCTCCGGGCGGATTGGGAGCTGGTGGTATGCAGACTTCAGATCCACCGTGGAAAATAGCCGATATTGGGCGATCTGGTTTACCATGTCTGCGATTCTGGGGAGGGGATACGCGTCTAGGAGCGTAAAGCGATTGATGGTCTGGCTATAATAGACGACCACCACCTGAGCTCTCCAGGGACTGTTACTGGCCTCTATGATCCCCTCACTGAGCAGCCTTCGGACCTCCGTTCTGATAAATACCCTATCCTGCAGGCTGTACCGCCTGCTGCGGGTGGCTACCGGTTTGCAATCCGGGGTGAGGTTGGCGAAGAGAGGAGGTGGGGGGGGGGGGGGGGGCGATGCACAGCGTTGCGAGGCTGCAGATAGTGAGTGGGGACAGGGGCCCGCCGAAGCTGAGGGTGAGACTCTTGAGATTACATTGGAAATCCATGCCTAAGAGGAGTGGCGCGCAGAGGTCGGGCAAGACATACAGATTAAATTTGGAATAGCTAGCGCCTCGAATCGTTAGCGTTGCTGTAGTGCGGCCTTGGATTTGGATGGAATGGGAGCCCGAAGCGAGGGCGATAGTTTGGTTGACGGGATAAATAGAGAGGGAACAGCGTCTTACCAGCTCTGGGTGTATGAAGCTCTCTGTGCTCCCGGAGTCGAAGAGGCACGACGTGTTGTACCCGTTGATCTGGACCTCCGTCATCGAATTTCTCAGATGCTTGGGGCGAGATTGGTCGAGGGTGACCGCGTTGAGTTGCGGGCCGCGTGGTGGGTGCCCGGGGAAGTCGAATTCTTCCGATCGGGCATCCTGTCGACTAGATGCCGCTGCATTCTGGCGAGCTTAATGCAGGAACACTGCACTGAGTTGCGGGCCATGTGGTGACTGCCCGAGGAGGTCGTACTCCTCCGATGAGCTGTTTGAGTCTGGGGATGCAGCTAGGGCCCGTGGATCACACATGGAGGGTGGTGATGAAGATGGTGGCCCCCATGAATCGCACGTGGCCAGCCGCATGGTGGAGGTTTGCCAAGATGGCGGCCCCCATGGATCGCACGTGGCGGGAGGGGGCAGAGCCTGAGCGTAGGCCTCAGCGTTTCGGGCCCCGCGGGCCTGCTGGTGCTGGGGGCGATGTTTTTGGACTGTTGGGGTGTTGAGGGCTGGGGCCTGTGGTGAATGTGATTCACACTATATATAGTTGCCAATATCACTCTATGTATATATATTCATTATCTACCCATTGTAAGTGCAGTTGCACTATCCGACCACCAGGGGCAGTCGCTCTGGGAGTACGCGAGAGTTTGTACTGGGCTCCTCCCTTGGCTCTGCCCAGGACACCTCCCCCTTGGAACGATGTATGAAGATCAGTGCCTTAGAGCCAGCCTGCCATTTCACCTGAAGTTCAACGACGAATAGGCTGGCTCTATTGTAAGTGTATTAAAGCCTCTGTTCAGATCCAACTACACGTGTTCAGCGAAGAAGCCCAGTACAAACTCTCGCGTACTCCCAGAGCGACTCCCCCTGGTGGTCGGATAGTGCAACTGCACTTACAATGGGTAGATAACGAACATATATACATGGAGTGATATTGGCAACTATATATAGTGTGAATCACATTCACCACACACTGCACATTGGACACAACAGTCAGTATCGCCTTTGCATCAGAGAAAATATTTCTATGGAAGTCTAATGTGGAGAGTGTTGGGCTGCTGGGGCTGGGGGGAAGAGACAGAGGTTGTGCAAAGTGGTGGGTGGGACGGAGGTTGTGCAAAGTGGTGGGTGGGACGGAGAAGAGATAATGGGAAATAGGAATTATTGAAACTAAATACACAGCTAAATTTATCATGCTCTTCAGTAACAAAGAGCATCTGGTGGTATGACCTTTCGAATAGAATTTGCTCAAATGTTCCATCAATACACGTGGCTGGTACTGATGCTGCCTCGGAGTGGAATGCACTGCACATGGTCAGATTCCTGAATCCAAATTCAGCTCCCATCACTGCTCTAGGTAAAAGTGCTCAGTTGCAACCTAGAATTTTTGAAAACTCTCGAGGTCTTCAACAAATAAAATATTAACTAAATGTGGTGCAAAGTAAAAGTTCTGAAGGCTGGATGGGGAAAGGGAGAACATGCACCCTTGTTTCCTTTTTGTAAAATTTGAATTAGAGAACTGATTTTTCACAGGTTTTAAGAGTTATGTAACACCTGTCAGAACAAGCCCATACATTCAGGGAGGTGAAAACTAATTTTGGCTTCTCTGATACTATTTTTTTTTAAAATAATTTTTTTTGAAAAATGTTGTATTTATACAACAACAACGAACCGTAATAAAATACCAACAATAACAATAATGATAACAATCATAAACAGTCGCCCATCCTCAATGAACAACAAAACATATTAACAACAACTTAAATTAACACAATCTTAAGTTACATAACCATAGAAAAAAAAATAGAAACAATAATAAGGAACCCTTCCCCCCCCCCCCCCCCCGGGTTGCTGCTGCTATTGACCAAGATACCTATCATTGAGCCAGGAAGTCCAGAAAAGGCTGCCATCGTTTATAGAACCCTTGTACTGATCCTCTCAGGGCAAATTTGACCCTCTACAATTTTATAAATCCCGCCATGTCACTGATCCAGGTCTCCACGCTTGGGGGCCTTGCATCCTTCCACTGCAGCAAGATCCTCCGCCGGGCTACTAGGGACGCAAAGGCCAGGACACCGGCCTCTTTCGCCTCCTGCACTCCCGGCTCCACCGCAACTCCAAAAATCGCGAGTCCCCACCCTGGTTTGACCCTGGATCCAACCACCCTCGACACCGTCCCCGCCACCCCCTTCCAGAATTCTTCCAGTGCTGGGCATGCCCAGAACATATGGGCATGATTAGCTGGACTCCCCGAACATCTGGTGCACCTGTCCTCACCCCCAAAGAGCATACTCATCCTAGTCCCGGACATGTGGGCCCGGTGCAGCACCTTAAATTGGATGAGACTAAGCCTCGCACATGAAGAGGAAGAGTTGACTCTCTCCAAGACATCCGCCCAAGTCCCGTCCTTTATCTGCTCCCCAAGTTCCCCCTCCCAATTAGCCTTCAGCTCCTCCACTGACGACCCCTCCACCTCCTGCATTACCTTATAAATGTCAGACACCTTCCCCTCTTCGACCCACACCCCCGAAAGCACTCTGTCCATCATCCCCCGCGAGGGCAGCAAAGGGAATTCCTCTACCTGTCGCCTAGCAAACGCCATTACCTGCAAGTATCTGAACATGTTCCCTTGGGGGAGCCCAAATTTATCTTCCAGTTCCCCCAGGCCCGCAAACCTCCCGCCAATAAACAGGTCCCTCCATTTACTGATGCCCACCCTTTGCCACCCCCTAAATCCCCCATCCTTGTTCCCCGGGATGAACCGATGATTTCCACCTAATGGAGCCTCCATCGAGCCCCCTGTTTCCCCCCTATGCCGTCTCCACTGTCCCCAGATTCTTAGGGTCGCCGCCACCACCGAGCTCGTGGTATACCTCTTAGGAGAGAGCGGCAACGGCGCCGTTACCATGGCACCCAGGCTCGTACCTCTGCAAGACGCCATCTCCATTCTTTTCCACCCCCCCCCCCCCCATCACCCATTTACGCACCATTGACATATTGGCCGCCCAATAGTACCCCAAAAGGTTGGGTAGCGCCAGCCCGCCTCTATCCCTCCCTCGCTCCAGGAAAACCCTCTTCACTCTCGGAGTCCCATGTTCCCACACAAAGCTCAAAATACTGCTAGTCACCTCCTAAAGAAGGTCCTGGGGATGAAGATGGGCAGGCACTGAAAGAGGAACAAGAACCTCGGAAGCACCGTCATTTTGACGGACTGCACCCTCCCTGCCAACGACAATGGCAGCATGTCCCACCTCTTGAACTCCTTCTCCATCTGATCCACAAAGCCTGGTGAAGTTATGCTTGTGAAAAGTCCCCCAGTCCCTGGCCACCTGCACCCCCAGGTACCTAAAAGTCTCCCCTGCCCTCCTAAGCGGGAGCCTACCAATTCCTTCCTCCTGGTCCCCAGGGTGCACCACAAACACCTCACTCTTGCCTAGATTTAGTTTATAGCCTGAAAAGGTCCCAAATTTCTCTGATACTATTAATGACATCATGCTGTATGCATAGTTAATGATTTAGTTGTCGAATATTTATCCTTTTTTTTTCCTTACTCCTTCTCCCTCCAAGCAAATACTTTGGCCCAAGTAGGGCAGATTTGTTAGCTGGACAAATTTTCAATCTAAATGTATTCAACTCACTAATGGCATTTGGCCATTTATTTAAAAATAACATTTTGTTCACTGCTTTCTAAGTCATGTAACATTGGTTAACATGCAGCTCTAAAGCCCCATCAATAGCATTCTATGCCTGACTGCAGGGAGATTTAGGTGTGGTTACTGTGTTGTTCCTCGTGACTTAATAAAGCTTGTAGTCTCAAATGTGGAGAAGATGCTTTATTGTGAATTTGTTCTCTCTTCAGAGCGTTACCTATGGCTACCTCAAGTGCTACTAGCTGGCGTGTCTGTCCTGCTCCAAGTTCTGCCTTCTGTGAAGTGTGTCCTCACTTCCTGTCCCGGTCTATTTATATGGCTCTCCCGTGCTCCCTCTAGTGTTTGCTCAGTTGTATTGCATCGAGTTAACTTGTGATCACCACATCCCCCTTTTTCTCTTTACATATTTTCTGTACATTGTTAAAGAAAATTGTACATCCTGTCCCGGTGCATTTATAGCTCTCCCTCTAGTGTTTGCTCGATTGTATTGTATCTAGTCAATCTACGATCACCACATCCCCCTTTTTCTCTTTACATATTTTCTGTACATCGTTAAAGAAAATTATACAAAACAGTTACTTACGATATGCGTATCTATACAAGTGATGGTGCTATTGCATTTTTTTTATTTTTTACAAAGAGTCCAATCTTAATAAAACATTTATGAGTCCAAACTTGATGAATTTGTTCAGTTTTTTTTTTCTTTTTGTTGTTGATGACGTGGTGATATTGATATTGCAGCTCCGTTGTGAATGTTGTTGGTGTTCCTTGTTATTTTAAGTACCCAATGCGTCATCCCGAGGTGTTTGCATGGTCACATCACTGATGTTGACTGGCATGGACTTTTTTCTGTGCTTGTGGTATTGATTTATTATCTCATCCGCCTTGGATGCTGGCGTGCTTGCTTGTTCTGGAGCAGATGTGAGTTTGTGCGATTCGTTGTCATCCCATGACATGTTTGTAGTCTTGTCATCGTTTTGCAGTGTGCTGTGGCATTGTCCTTCATGTGCCGAGTAGTACCATTGTGTACAAGTCATTGTTTCATTGCTGTTGTTTCTGTCGTTCCTGTCTTTGTTGTGTTCGTTGCCGTACTTGTTGCTGTTCTTGTCGTTTCTGTCTTTGGTGTTGTCGCCGTCGTTGTTCCTGACTTTGTTGTTTTCGTTGCCGTTCTTGTTGCTGTTCTTGTCGTTTCTGTCTTTGGTGTTGTCGCTATCTTTGTTCCTGACTTTGTTGTTTTCGTTGCCGTTCTTGTTGTTTCTGTCTCTGTCGTTGTCGCTATCTTTGTGCCTGACTTTGTTGTTTGTCTTGTCGCGCTTCATGTTGCTTTTGTTCTTGCTGTTGTTGTTCTCGTTTCTGCTGTGCTTCTTGCTATTGTTGTTGGTCTTGTCACGCTTCATGTTGCTTTTGTTCTTGCTGTTGTTGTTCTCGTTTCTGCTGTGCTTCTTTTGACTTTTGTTTTTCTTGTTATACTCTATGAGTGTCCCGTGTGGGTAATTTGAGTCATTGAGCATTTCGTCTCGAGAGTGGTGCGAATGATCTGATGTTGCATCGGTGCTGGTGACATCAATCATTTGTGGAGGATTTGATTCCTCATCTTTGCTTTCTTGGTGCTCCTCTTCTGGAGTCAAATTCTTCTCGATTTCATCTGACGCGGTGTCTCTGGATTCTTGGCGCTCCTCTTCTGGAGTCAAAAACTTCATGATGACAATTGACGTGGTGTCTGTGGACTCTTGGCGCTCCTCTTCTGGAGTCAAAATCTGCATGATTTCAGTTGACGTGGTGTCTCTGGACTCTTGGTGCTCCGCTTCTGGAGTTAAAATCTTCATGATTTCTGTTGATGTTGTCTCACTGGACTCCAGGTGCTCCTCTTCTGGAGTCAAAATCTGCATGTTTTCTTTCGGCGTTGTCTCTCTGGACTGTTGGGTGGCCCGACTCTGTGCTTCTGTACAGACAAGCTGAGAACTGTCAGTCTCGCTGTGATCCGGTACGTCGAGTGTGATCACCTTGTCACTGTTTTCGCTCTGTGCTTCTGTACAGACAAGCTGAGAACTGTCAGTCTCGCTGTGATCCTGTACGTCGAGTGTGATCACCTTGTCACTGTTTTCGCATGCAGTTGGTAGAGGTACATTGTCTTCTTCTTGTTCATGTGAGCTTGTTAGACTTTCATAGTCTGCTTGTGGTTGCTCAGATACGGCGGGTTGACCAGCAGAGGGCAGCAGAGCAGAGCTACTGATCAGCTGTTCTGGGGGAATTTGCATACGTGCAGTGCGGTCAGCCTAAGTTGAAGGTGAATCTGCGAAGTAGACCCGAAGAGTTTGAGTGAAGGCAATCATCCAGCAGAGGGCAGCAGAGCAGAGCTACTGATCAGCTGTTCTGGGGGAATTTGCATACGTGCAGTGCGGTCAGCCTAAGTTGAAGGTGAATCTGCGAAGTAGACCCGAGGAGTTTGAGTGAAGGCACTCATCCAGCAGAGGGCAGCAGAGCAGAGCTACTGATCAGCTGTTCTGGGGGAATTTGCATACGTGCAGTGCGGTCAGCCTAAGTTGAAGGTGAATCTGCGAAGTAGACCCGAGGAGTTTGAGTGAAGGCACTCATCCAGCAGAGGGCAGCAGAGCAGAGCTACTGATCAGCTGTTCTGGGGGAATTTGCATACGTGCAGTGCGGTCAGCCTAAGTTGAAGGTGAATCTGCGAAGTAGACCCGAGGAGTTTGAGTGAAGGCAATCATCCAGCAGAGGGCAGCAGAGCAGAGCTACTGATCAGCTGTTCTGGGGGAATTTGCATACGTGCAGTGCGGTCAGCCTAAGTTGAAGGTGAATCTGCGAAGTAGACCCGAGGAGTTTGAGTGAAGGCAATCATCCACCAGAGGGCAGCAGAGCAGAGCTACTGATCAGCTGTTCTGGGGGAATTTGCATACGTGCATTGCGGTCAGCCTAAGTTGAAGGTGAATCTGCGAAGTAGACCCGAGGAGTTTGAGTGAAGGCAATCATCCAGCAGAGGGCAGCAGAGCAGAGCTACTGATCAGCTGTTCTGGGGGAATTTGCATACGTGCAGTGCGGTCAGCCTAAGTTGAAGGTGAATCTGTGAAGTAGACCCGAGGAGTTTGAGTGAAGGCAATCATCCAGCAGAGGGCAGCAGAGCAGAGCTACTGATTAGCTGTTCTGGGGGAATTTGCATACGTGCAGTGCGGTCAGCCTAAGTTGAAGTTGAATCTGCGAAGTAGACCCGAGGAGTTTGAGTGAAGGCAATCATCCAGCAGAGGGCAGCAGAGCAGAGCTACTGATCAGCTGTTCTGGGGGAATTTGCATACGTGCAGTGCGGTCAGCCTAAGTTGAAGGTGGTTTGTGGAGAGGCTGTTGGCAAGTGACAGTTAAGGATAGTTCGAGTACATTAGATGGGTCATTCTTTGTACAATGTGTGCAGGAGGGTTTCCTGACACAATATGTTGACAGGCCAACAAGAGGCGAGGCCACATTGGATTTGGTTTTGGGTAATGAACCAGGCCAGGTGTTAGATCTGGAGGTAGGTGAGCACTTTGGAAACAGTGACCACAATTCGGTGACCTTTACGTTAGTGATGGAAAGGGATAAATATACCCCGCAGGGCAAGAGTTATAGCTGGGAGAAGGGCAATTATGATGCCATTAGACATGACTTAGGATGTGTTGGTTGGAGAAGTAGGCTGCAAGGGTTGGGCACACTGGATATGTGGAGCTTGTTCAAGGAACAGCTATTGCATGTTCTTGATAAGTACGTACCAGTCAGGCAGGGAGGAAGGGGTCGAGCGAGGGAACCGTGGTTTACCAAAGAAGTGGAATCTCTTGTTAAGAGGAAGAAGGAGGCCTATGTGAAGATGAGGCATGAAGTTTCAGTTGGGGCGCTTGATAGTTACAAGGAAGCGAGGAAGGATCTAAAGAGAGAGCTGAGACGAGCAAGGAGGGGACATGAGAAGTCTTTGGCAGGTAGGATCAAGGAAAACCCAAAAGCTTTCTATAGGTCTGTCAGGAATAAAAGAATGACTAGGGTAAGAGTAGGGCCACTCAAGGACAGTGGTGGGAAGTTGTGTGTGGAGGCTGAGGAGATAAGCGAGATACTAAATGAATACTTTTCGTCAGTATTCACTCAAGAAAAAGATAATATTGTGGAGGAGAATGCTGAGACCCAGGCTATTAGAATAGATGGCATTGAGGTGCGTAGGGAAGAAGTGTTGGCAATTCTGGACAAGGTGAAAATAGATAAGTCCCCGGGGCCGGATGGGATTTATCCTAGGATTCTCTGGGAAGCCAGGGAAGAGATTGCTGAGCCTTTGGCTTTGATTTTTAGGTCATCATTGGCTACAGGAATAGTGCCAGAGGACTGGAGGATAGCAAATGTGGTCCCTTTGTTCAAGAAGGGGAGTAGAGATAACCCCTGTAACTATAGGCCGGTGAGCCTAACGTCTGTGGTGGGTAAAGTCTTGGAGAGGATTATAAAAGATACGATTTATAATCATCTAGATAGGAATAATATGATTAGGGACAGTCAGCATGGTTTTGTGAAGGGTAGGTCATGCCTCACAAACCTTATCGAGTTCTTTGAGAAGGTGACTGAACAGGTAGACGAGGGTAGAGCAGTTGATGTGGTGTATATGGATTTCAGTAAAGCATTTGATAAGGTTCCCCACGGTCGGCTATTGCAAAAAATACGAAGGCTGGGGATTGAGGGTGATTTAGAGATGTGGATCAGAAATTGGCTAGTTGAAAGAAGACAGAGAGTGGTAGTTGATGGGAAATGTTCAGAATGGAGTTCAGTTACGAGTGGCGTACCACAAGGATCTGTTCTGGGGCCGTTGCTGTTTGTCATTTTTATAAATGACCTAGAGGAGGGCGCAGAAGGATGGGTGAGTAAATTTGCAGACGACACTAAAGTCGGTGGAGTTGTAGACAGTGCGGAAGGATGTTGCAGGTTACAGAGGGACATAGATAAGCTGCAGAGCTGGGCTGAGAGGTGGCAAATGGAGTTTAATGTGGAGAAGTGTGAGGTGATTCACTTTGGAAAGAATAACAGAAATGTGGAATATTTGGCTAATGGTAAAATTCTTGGCAGTGTGGATGAGCAGAGGGATCTCGGTGTCCATGTACATAGATCCCTGAAAGTTGCCACCCAGGTTGATAGGGTTGTGAAGAAGGCCTATGGTGTGTTGGCCTTTATTGGTAGAGGGATTGAGTTCCGGAGCCATGAGGTCATGTTGCAGTTGTACAAAACTCTAGTACGGCCGCATTTGGAGTATTGCGTACAGTTCTGGTCGCCTCATTATAGGAAGGACGTGGAAGCTTTGGAACGGGTGCAGAGGAGATTTACCAGGATGTTGCCTGGTATGGAGGGAAAATCTTATGAGGAAAGGCTGATGGACTTGAGGTTGTTTTCGTTAGAGAGAAGAAGGTTAAGAGGTGACTTAATAGAGGCATACAAAATGATCAGAGGGTTAGATAGGGTGGACAGCGAGAGCCTTCTCCCGCGGATGGAGGTGGCTAGCACGAGGGGACATAGCCTTAAATTGAGGGGTAATAGATATAGGACAGAGGTCAGAGGTGGGTTTTTTACGCAAAGAGTGGTGAGGCCGTGGAATGCCCTACCTGCAACAGTAGTGAACTCGCCAACATTGAGGGCATTTAAAAATTTATTGGATAAGCATATGGATGATAAGGGCATAGTGTAGGTTAGATGGCCTTTAGATTTTTTTTCCATGTCGGTGCAACATCGAGGGCCGAAGGGCCTGTACTGCGCTGTATCGTTCTATGTTCTATGTTCTATGGTCTTGTTCATGCATGGTGTCAGTGGTTAGATGTACATTGTCTTCTTCTTGTTCATGTGAGCTTGGTAGACTTTCATAGTCTGCTTGCGGTTGCTCAGATACAGCGGGTTTACCTTCATGGTCTTGTTCATGCATGGTGTTCGCCAGGGAGTGTTTGCTTGCATCCCTGTTGGAGTCTTTCATCACTCGCACTGTGGAGCCTGTCATCGCTCGCTCTGTGGAGTCTTTCTGTGCTCCCTGTGTGGCGTCGTCTTCGTCTTGGGTATTGCTGTCATCCAATGTATCGACGAGCTGCCATGGCATCATGGTGTTGGATTCATCTACCACGAGTAGATTCGTGTTGAGCTTTGCAACGGTGTCGCTGATGCTGTGATCAGCATATCCAAATAACTCAGCCATCTCTGAGTAGTATTCTTTGAAACCCAAATCATCTTGGTTGGCTTCTTCTACCACGAGTTGATTCGTGTTGAACTTTGCGACCGTGTCGCTGATGCTGTGATAAGCATATCCGACTGACTCAGCCATGTCTGAGTAGT
Source organism: Scyliorhinus canicula (assembly GCF_902713615.1). Taxonomy (NCBI): domain Eukaryota; kingdom Metazoa; phylum Chordata; class Chondrichthyes; order Carcharhiniformes; family Scyliorhinidae; genus Scyliorhinus; species Scyliorhinus canicula. The sequence continues at coordinate 95,752,075 of NC_052157.1, forward strand.
ATTCTTTGAAAACCAAATCATCCTGGTTGGATTCTTCTACCACGAGTTGGTTCGTGTTGTACTTTGCGACCTTGTCGCTGATGCTGTGATAAGCATATCCGACTGACTCAGCCATGTCTGAGAGGTAATCTTCGAAAAACAAATCATCTTTTGTTGTTTCGGAATTCTTTTTGTTCTCTTCACTTTGGGTGGTGCAGACTGCTTTTTTCAGGGTGTTGTGCGAGTTATTTTTAACTGCTGGTTTAAGTTCAGGCGTTTTTCTGTGTTCTGAGGCAAGAAAATTTGCTTTTACCACTTTAAGTGTCTTGTTTTCAATTTTCGGGCATTTCCCTTTTAAGTAGGCGTGGTCGGGATGCTCAGACGTCATGACGTCACGCGTAGGAATGAATTGCGCACGCGCAAATCGGCCTTCCTCCTTCACTGTGCGGTTTTGTGTCCATTGCGCATGCGCGGCGTGCGCATAACGATCAGCAACGCGACCTTTTTTTAACTGCGCATGCGCGGCTTCCGGTTCCGGCGCATGCGCAGACACAATTTGTAGTTCTTTGCTTGCCCGAGACTGCAAAATGTGCTCCGACGCCATTTTTTCGCAGATTTCAGCGATTTTTCTTTCTAAAAGTTGTGAGTTACCTTTTCTTTCCGATCTGGACTGGATTTCAGCGTTTTGGCTTTGTGAAAAATTCATGTTATTTCTTCTTTTTGATCTGTACTTTTCATTCGCGATTTCTTGTTCTTTTCGTGATTTTTTAAGTTTTGCATCACTCAGCCTCTCTGCAGTTTGGCCTCTGAGCATGCCTTGCTGTGCAAATTCCTTACAGTACTCTTCAAATTTGTTTAGTATCGTTTGTAAGCTGTTTCTGTCTTCACCTTTTGAGTATTTAAATCCATTATAAACTTTCGTAGCTTCATGTCCTTCAATGAGAATTGCTATTTTAATTTCGTCTGAGGCTGCTTCTGCATCATATGCTATGATACCGTAATTGAACCATTGTTTAAACCTTTCCCAGACACTTTTTACATTTCCAGTCGTGTCCAGCTGAAGTGTGAATCCAAGGCACTTCCTCCCATCAGCGATGTCTTCCCAAGTCGAATGTCCAGTAGGAGATTTCCATGCCATTTTGTTCTTTCTGTGTCTGCCACTGAGTTGTCCTGTAGTAAGCGTCTGAAGCCACTCATTGGTACCATGTGTTGTTCCTCGTGACTTAATAAAGCTCGTAGTCTCAAATGTGGAGAAGATGCTTTATTGTGAATTCGTTCTCTCTTCAGAGCGTTACCTATGGCTACCTCAAGTGCTACTAGCTGGCGTGTCTGTCCTGCTCCAAGTTCTGCCTTCTGTGAAGTGTGTCCTCACTTCCTGTCCCGGTCTATTTATATGGCTCTCCCGTGCTCCCTCTAGTGTTTTCTCAGTTGTATTGCATCTAGTTAACTTGTGATCACCACAGTTACATCTCTGCCAATTTTATCTCTTTTCTACCTTGTTTGATCCAGCACGAGGTGGCCAAAATAAGTGCAAAGATCCTCTGGTGCAGAGAATTCAAACATAGCTCAGCACACACGTGTATCTAGTTTTTGTGTCACATTAATATTTCCGTTTCTCCAAAAATTCTCCTCCCCTTTCCTGTTGACATGAATTCCTTCAGGGGACATGTCCAGGACAGCAACTAATTTAAAGAGTTAGAATCTTGTGATTCTAACATCAGTCACACTTTTGACATTGGGAAAATACACCATATTCAGACCCTCCCCATTCTTGTAGTTTTCCCGCAAGGTTCCACTCCAATCTCAAGCAGAGGGGTGGGAGGACAGAGGCAGGCAGCAGGGCCTTCACCCAAGGACGCCCTACAACAATAGGCCCCAGATGGTCCCACTCCCACCTCAGGCTGGGGGGGGGGGGGGGGGGGGGGGGGAGGACAGGAGGTCACGCAGGTAAGGGTTGGGGAAGGAGGCAGAAACAAGAAGCGGCAGAGCAGCGGCAGGGGCTGTTTAGCACAATGCTAAATTGCTGGCTTTGAAAGCAGACCAAGCAGGCCAGCAGCACGGTTCGATTCCCGTAACAGCCTCCCCGAACAGGCGCCGGAATGTGGCGACTAGGGGCTTTTCACAGTAACTTCATTTGAAGCCTACTCGTGACAATAAGCGATTTTCATTTCATTTCATTTCATTTCATTTGAGCTCTGCGTCCAAGCTTATAAACTGATGTTTGGTTGAGAAGAAGGTGAATTTTGAATCAGCTGAAAACAAAAGTTCTACTTGTAGCTACTTGCAGCTGGAGCTTGTTAATTAGTTAATTAGTCAATTGGATTCGGCCAGTTTTCAGAGGCTAGAGTCACAGTATACAGGTGTGCCAGCTGGAGTGCTGTTTTTATTTGCACTTAGTGCTGAATTTGGGTGCATTTGAGTTTGGTGACTGAGGGAGTTAGGTGATGAGGGATTAAGGTGCTCCTTTCATTTCATTTCCTCAAAGAACGTGAGGGGAGCTGGGAGTTTACAGAGAGTACAGCTGACTGGGAGCAGAGTCGGAGGGTGGAGTTCCAGTTGCTCCACAGGGCAGCTATATTCTGTAAGGTAAGAGGGGTTGGAGGCTAGGGCAGTTGCATGCTCCTCCTGTAGGATGTGGGTGGTGAGGGATACCACTGGTGTCCCCGCTGACTATACCTGCGGGAAGTGCACCCAACTCCAGCTCCTCAGAGACCGTGTTAGGGAACTGGAGCTGGAAATGGATGAATGTTGGATCATCCGGGAGGCAGAGGGGGAATAGAGAAGAGTTACAGGGAAGTAGCCATACCCAAGGTACAAGACAAGAGTAGCTGGGTTACAGTCAGGGGAAGGAAAATGAACGGGCAGACAGTGCAGGGATCCCTCGTGGCCGTTCCCCTTCAAAATTTATTGTCTAATTTATTTATTTTTATTTTGAAATTCTAGTTGTTTAAGTTTATCTAGGGTTTAAGACATGGCAGGAGATCCCAGACCCGTGTCATGCTCCTCGTGTGCGATGTGGGAGCTCAGGGACACGTCCACTGTCCCTGGCTCCTTCACGTGCAAGAAGTGTGTTCAGTTGCAGCTCCTGTTAGACCGCTTGACGGCTCTGGAGCTGCGGATGGACTCACTTTGGAGCATCCGCGATGCTGAGGAGGTCGTGGATAGCACGTTTAGTGAGTTGGTCACACCGCAGGTGAAGGTTACTGAGGGAGATAGAAAATGGGTGACCAAAAGAAAGAGCAAGAGTAGGAAGGCAGTGCAGGTGTCCCATGCGGTCATCTCCCTGCAAAACAGATATACCGCTTTGGATACTGTTGAGGGAGATGGCTCACCAGGGGAAGGCAGCAGCAGCCAGGTTCATGGCACCGTGGCTGGCTCTGCTGCACAGCAGGGCAGGAAGAAAAATGGCAGGGCTACAGTGATAGGGGACTCGATCGTAAGGGGAATAGACAGGCGGTTCTGTGGGCGCAATCGAGACTCCAGGATGGTATGTTGCCTCCCGGGTGCAAGGCTCAAGGATGTCTCGGAGCGGCTGCAGGACATTCTAGGGGGGGAGGGTGAACAGCCAGCTGTCGTGGTGCACATAGGCACCAACGATATAGGTAAAAAACGGGATGAGGTCCTACAAGCGGAATTCAGGGAGTTAGGAGTTAAACTAAAAAGTAGGACCTCAAAGGTAGTAATCTCAGGATTGCTACCAGTGCCACGAGCTAGTCAGAGTAGGAATGTCAGGATAGATAGGATGAATGCGTGGCTCGAGAGATGGTGCAAGAGGGAGGGATTCAAATTCCTGGGGCATTAGGACCGGTTCTGGGGGAGGTGGGACCAGTACAAACCGGACGGTCTGCACCTGGGCAGGACTGGAACCGATGTCCTATAGCTATATTGCTATAGCTGTTGGGGAGGGTTTAAACTAATGTGGCAGGGGGATGGGAACCGATGCAGGAAGTTGGAAGGTAGTAAAACAGGGAAAGAAGCAAAAGGAAATAAGGGGAAAAGTGCAAGGCAGAGAAGACATAGTCAAAAATCTAAAAGGGCGACAGTACAAGGTACAGTGACTGAGGGGAGCTCAGTGAATAGGCCCAGTAATAACAAAAGGAATAAAACTGGAGATGTTAAGATTCAAAACAGAGGTAAAAAAACCAACATAAGTGTACTTTACCTGAATGCTTGTAGTATTCGGAATAAACTAAATGAGTTGATGGCACAAATCATCGTAAATGACTATGATTTAGTGGCCATTACTGAAACATGGTTAAAGGATGATCACGACTGGGAGTTAAATATCCGAGGGTATCAAACTATTCGGAAGGACAGAGTGGATGGTAAGGGAGGTGGTGTTGCTCTGTTATTTAAGGATGACATCCGGGCAATAGTAAGGGATGACATCGGTGCTATGGAGGATAAGGTTGAATCCATTTAGGTGGAAATCAGGAATAGTAAGGCGAAAAAGTCACTGATAGGAGTAGTCTATCGGCCACCAAATAGTAACGATATGGTGGGGCAGGCCATAAACAAAGAAATAACTGATGCATGTAGAAATGGTAGAGCAGTTATCATGGGGGATTTTAATCTACATGTCGATTGGTTTAACCAGGTCGGTCAAGGCAACCTTGAGGAGGAGTTTATAGAATGTATCCGCGATAGTTTCCTAGAACAGTATGTAATGGAACCTACAAGGGAACAAGCGGTCCTAGATCTTGTCCTGTGTAATGAGACAGGATTGATTCATCATCTCATAGTTAGGGATCCTCTCGGAAGGAGCGATCACAATATGGTGGAATTTAAAATACAGATGGAGGGTGAGAAAGTAAAATCAAATACTAATGTTTTGTGTTTAAACAAAGGAGATTACAAGGGGATGAGAGAAGAACTAGCTAAGGTAGACTGGGAGCTAAGACTTTATGGTGGAACAGTTGAGGAACAGTGGAGAATCTTCCAAGCGATTTTTCACAGTGCTCAGCAAAGGTTTATACCAACAAAAAGGAAGGACGGAAGAAAGAGGGAAAATCGATCGTGGATATCTAAGGAAATAAGGGAGAGTATCAAATTGAAGGAAAAAGCATATAAAGTGGCAAAGATTGCTGGGAGATTAGAGGACTGGGAAATCTTTAGGGGGAACAGAAAGCTACTAAAAAAGCTATAAAGAAGAGTAAGATAGAGTATGAGAGTAAACTTGCTCAGAATATAAAAACAGACAGTAAAAGTTTTTACAAATATATTAAACAAAAAAGAGTGGCTAAGGTAAATATTGGTCCTTTAGAGGATGAGAAGGGAGTTTTGATAATGGGAAATGAGGAAATGGCTGAGGAACTGAACAGGTTTTTTGGGTCGGTCTTCACAGTGGAAGACACAAATAACATGCCAGCGACTGATAGAAATGAGGCTATGACAGGTGAGGACATTGAGAGGATTGTTATCACTAAGGAGGGAGTGATGGGCAAGCTAATGGGGCTAAAGGTAGACAAGTCTCCTGGCCCTGATGGAATGCATCCCAGAGTGCTAAAAGAGATGGCTAGGGAAATTGCAGATGCACTAGTGATAATTTACCGAAATTCACTAGACTCTGGGGTGGTCCCGGTGGATTGGAAATTAGCAAACGTGACGCCACTGTTTAAAAAAGGAGGTAGGCAGAAAGCAGGAAATTATAGGCCAGTGAGTTTAACTTCGGTAGTAGGGAAGATGCTGGAATCTATCATCAAGGAAGAAATTGCGAGGCATCTGGATAGAAATTGTCCCATTGGGCAGACGCAGCATGGGTTCGTAAAGGGCAGGTCATGCCTAACTAATTTAGTGCAATTTTTTGAGAACATTACCAGTGCAGTAGATAACGGGGAGCCGATGGATGTGGTATATCTGGATTTCCAGAAAGCCTTTGACAAGGTGCCACACAAAAGGTTGCTGCAAAAGATAAAGATGCATGGCATTAAGGGTAAAGTAGTAGCATGGATAGAGGATTGGTTAATTAATAGAAAGCAAAGAGTTGGGATAAATGGGTGTTTCTCTGGTTGGCAATCAGTAGCTAGTAGTGTCCCTCAGGGATCCGTGTTGGGCCCACAATTGTTCACAATTTACATAGATGATTTGGAGTTGGGGACCAAGGGCAATGTGTCCAAGTTTGCAGATGACACTAAGATGAGTGGTAAAGCGAAAAGTGCAGAGGATACTGGAAGTCTGCAGAGGGATTTGGATAGGTTAAGTGAATGGGCTAAGGTCTGGCAGATGGAATACAATGTTGACAAATGTGAGGTTATCCATTTTGGTAGGAATAACAGCAAACGGGATTATTATTTAAACGATAAAATATTAAAGCATGCCGCTGTTCAGAGAGACTTGGGTGTGCTAGTGCATGAGTCACAGAAGGTTGGTTTACAAGTGCAACAGGTGATTAAGAAGGCAAATGGAATTTTGTCCTTCATTCGGGGCCTCACGGTAGCATGGTGGTTAGCATCAATGCTTCACAGCTCCAGGGTCCCAGGTTCGATTCCCGGCTGGGTCACTGTCTGTGTGGAGTCTGCACGTCCTCCCCGTGTGTGCATGGGTTTCCTCCGGGTGCTCCGGTTTCCTCCCACAGTCCAAAGATGTGCGGGTTAGGTGGATTGGCCATGCTAAATTGCCCGTAGTGTAAGGTTAATGGGGGGATTGTTGGGTTACGGGTATACGGGTTACGTGGGTTTAAGTGGGGTGATCATTGTTCGGCACAACATCGAGGGCCGAAGGGCCTGTTCTGTGCTGTACTGTTCTATGTTCTATTGCTAGAGGGATGGAGTTTAAGACTAGGGAGGTTATGTTGCAATTGTATAAGGTGTTAGTGCGGCCACACCTGGAGTATTGTGTTCAGTTTTGGTCTCCTTACTTGAGAAAGGACGTACTGGCGCTGGAGGGTGTGCAGAGGAGATTCACTAGGTTAATCCCAGAGCTGAAGGGGTTGGATTATGGGAAGAGGTTGAGTAGACTGGGACTGTACTCGTTGGAATTTAGAAGGATGAGGGGGGATCTTATAGAAACATTTAAAATTATGAAGGGAATAGATAGGATAGATGCAGGCAGGTTGTTTCCACTGGCGGGTGGCAGCAGAACTAGGGGACAAAGCCTCAAAATAAGGGGAAGTAGATTTAGGACTGAGTTTAGGAGGAACTTCTTCACCCAAAGGGTTGCGAATCTATGGAATTCCTTGCCCAGTGAAGCAGTTGAGGCTCCTTCATTACATGTTTTTAAGATAAAGATAGATAGTTTTTTGAAGAATAAAGGGATTAAGGGTTATGGTGTTCGGGCCGGAAAGTGGAGCTGAGTCCACAAAAGATCAGCCATGATCTCATTGAATGGCGGAGCAGGCTCGAGGGGCCAGATGGCCTACTCCTGCTCCTAGTTCTTATGTTATGTTAAAACAAGTATACTGTTTTGGATGCTGTTTGGGGGGGATGACCTACTGGGGGAAGGCCATAGCGGCCAGGTCTCTGCCACTGAGTGGGGACTCTTCTTCCGAGGTACAGTAGTATGGGCTGAGGTTAGAAACAGGAAAGGAGAGGTCACACTGCTGGGAGTTTTCTATAGGCCACCTAATAGTTCTAGAGATGTAGAGGAAAGGATGGCAAAGATGATTCTGGAAAAGAGCGAAAGTAACAGGGTAGTTGTTTTGGGAGACTTTAACTTTCCTAATATTGACTGGAAAAGATATAGTTCGAGTACATTGGATGGGTCGTTCATTGTACAATGTGTGCAGGAGGGTTTTCTGACACAATATGTTGACAGGCCAACAAGAGGTGAGGCCACTTTGGATTTGGTTTTGGGTAATGAACCAGGCCAGGTGTTAGATCTGGAGCACTTTGGAGACAGTGACCACAATTCAGTGACCTTTACGTTAGTGATGGAAAGGGATAAGTATACCCCGCAGGGAAAGAGTTATAGCTGGGGGAAGGGAAATTATGATGCCATTAGACATGACTTAGGATGTGTAGGTTGGAGAAGTAGGCTGCAAGGGTTGGGCACACTGGATATGTGGAGCTTGTTCAAGGAACAGCTATTGCGTGTTCTTGATCAGTACGTACCAGTCAGGCAGGGAGGAAAGGGTCGAGCGAGGGAACCGTGGTTTACCAAAGAAGTGGAATCTCTTGTTAAGAGGAAGAAGGAGGCCTATGTGAAGATGAGGCGTGAAGTTTCAGTTGGGGCGCTTGATAGTTACAAGGAAACGAGGAAGGATCGAAAGAGAGAGCTAAGACGAGCAAGGAGGGGACATGAGAAGTCTTTGGCAGGTAGGATCAAGGAAAACCCAAAAGCTTTCTATAGGTATGTCAGGAATAAAAGAATGACTAGGGTAAGAGGAGGGCCAGTCAAGGACAATGGTGGGAAGTTGTGTGTGGAGGCTGAGGAGATAAGCGAGATACTAAATGAATACTTTTTGTCAATATTCACTCAGGAAAAAGATAATATTGTGGCGGATAATGCTGAGACCCAGGCTATTAGAATAGATGGCATTGAGGTGCGTAGGGAAGAAGTGTTGGCAATTCTGGACAAGGTGAAAATAGATAAGTCCCCGGGGCCTGATGGGATTTATCCTAGGATTCTCTGGGAAGCCAGGGAAGAGATTGCTGAGCCTTTGGCTTTGATTTTTAGGTCATCATTGGCTACAGGAATAGTGCCAGAGGACTGGAGGATAGCAAATGTGGTCCCTTTGTTCAAGAAGGGGAGTAGAGATAACCCCGGTAACTATAGGCCGGTGAGCCTAACGTCTGTGGTGGGTAAAGTCTTGGAGAGGATTATAAAAGATACGATTTATAATCATCTAGATAGGAATAATATGATTAGGGATAGTCAGCATGGTTTTCTGAAGGGTAGGTCATGCCTCACAAACCTTATCGAGTTCTTTGAGAGGGTGACTGAACAGGTGGACGAGGGTAGAGCAGTTGATGTGGTGTATATGGATTTCAGTAAAGCGTTTGATAAGGTTCCCCACGATCGGCTATTGCAGAAAATACGGAGGCTGGGGATTGAGGGTGATTTAGAGATGTGGAGCAGAAATTGGCTAGTTGAAAGAAGACAGAGAGTGGTGGTTGATGGTAAATGTTCAGAATGGAGTTCAGTTACGAGTGGCGTACCACAAGGATCTGTTCTGGGGCCGTTGCTGTTTGTCATTTTTATAAATGACCTAGAGGAGGGCGCAGAAGGATGGGTGAGTAAATTTGCAGACGACACTAAAGTCGGTGGAGTAGTAGACAGTGCGGAAGGATGTTGCAGGTTACAGAGGGACATAGATAAGCTGCAGAGCTGGGCTGAGAGGTGGAAAATGGAGTTCAATGTGGAGAAGTGTGAGGTGATTCACTTTGGAAAGAATTAGAGGAATGAGGAATATTTGGCTAATGGTAAAATTCTTGGTCGTGTGGATGAGCAGAGGGATCTCGGTGTCCATGTACATAGATCCCTGAAAGTTGCCACCCAGGTTGATAGGGTCGTGAAGAAGGCCTATGGTGTGTTGGCCTTTATTGGTAGAGGGATTGAGTTCCGGAGCCATGAGGTCATGTTGCAGTTGTACAAAACTCTAGTACGGCCGCATTTGGAGTATTGCGTACAGTTCTGGTCGCCTCATTATAGGAAGTACATGGAAGCTTTGGAACGGGTGCAGAGGAGATTTACCAGGATGTTGCCTGGTGTGGAGGGAAAATCTTATGAGGAAAGGCTGATGGACTTGAGGTTGTTTTCGTTAGAGAGAAGAAGGTTAAGAGGTGACCTAATAGAGGCATACAAAATGATCAGAGGGTTAGATAGGGTGGACAGCGAGAGCCTTCTCCCGCGGATGGAGGTGGATAGCATGAGGGGACATAGCCTTAAATTGAGGGGTAATAGATATAGGACAGAGGTCAGAGGTAGGTCTTTTACGCAAAGAGTGGTGAGGCCGTGGAATGCCCTACCTGCAACAGTAGTGAACTCGCCAACATTGAGGGCATTTAAAAGTTTATTGGATAAGCATATGGATGATAAGGGCATAGTGTAGGTTAGATGGCCTTTAGTTTTTTCCATGTTGGTGCAACATCGAGGGCTGAAGGGCCTGTACTGCGCTGTATCGTTCTATGTTCTATGAGTCTGGCTCTGTGGCTCAGAAGGGAAGGGGGGAGAATAGAAAAGCAATAGTGACAGAAGACTCAGTGGTTAGGGGAATAGATAGGAGATTCTGTGGTCGCGAACGAGACTCCTGGAAGGTATGTTGCCTCCCAGGTGCCAGGGCCACAGATGTCTTGGATCAAGTCGACAGGATTCGTGAGGGGGAGGTTGAGCAACCAGAAGTTGTGGTACACATAGGCACCAACGACATAGCTAAGAAAAGGGATGAGGATCTAAGAAGTGATTTTAGGGGGTTAGGTTGGAAGCTAAAGAGCAGGACAAGCAGAGTACTGATCCCAGGATTTCTACCGGTGTCACGTGCAAGTGAGGCAAGGAACAGAGAGTGAGTGCAGCTGAACACGTGGCTACAGGGCTGGTGCAGGAGGGAAGGCTTCAGATATGTGGATCATTGGGATATCTTCTGGGGAAGGTGGGACCTGTACATGAAGGATGGATTGCACCTAAACTGGAGGGGCACCAATATCCTGGGCAGGAGGTTTGCTGGTGCTCTTCAGTAGGATTTAAACTAGTTTGGCAGGGGGGTGGGAACCAGAGCTATTGATCAGAGGATAGGGTAGCTGTTGAACAGGCAGAAATAGTATGCAGCGAGTCTGTGAGGAAGGATAGACAGTTGATAGGGCACAATTGCACTCAGTGGTTTGGGTTAAAGTGTGTCTGTTTCAATGCAAGGAGTGTCAGGAATAAGGGAGATGAACTTAAGAGCAGGGATCAGTACTTGGAACTGTGATGTTGTGGCCATTACGGAGACATGGATTTCACATGGGCAGGAATGGTTGTTAGATGTCCTAGGGTTCAGATGTTTTCAGAAGAACAATCTATCCCTCAATTGACTTTAGAACATAGAACAGAACATAGAACAGTACAGCACAGAACAGGCCCTTCGGCCCTCGATGCTGTGCCGAGCAATGATCACCCTACTTAAACCCACGTAACCCGTATACCCGTAACCCAACAATCCCCCCATTAACCTTACACTACGGGCAATTTAGCATGGCCAATCCACCTAACCCGCACATCTTTGGACTGTGGGAGGAAAACGGAGCACCCGGAGGAAACCCACGCACACACGGGGAGGACGTGCAGACTCCACACAGACAGTGACCCAGCCGGGAATCGAACCTGGGACCCTGGAGCTGTGAAGCATTGATGCTAACCACCATGCTACCGTGAGGCCCTACCATGAGGTACTTTAGGAAGCAAAGTACTGTACATAGTGTCAACATACATACAAACATACAAAAACCCTTGTCTGAATCAACAGGGCCGAGGTGGGGATGGTTGACAGCTTCAAATTCCGAGCTCCATCAACACCTCCCGCTACCTGGGGAAAGCAGGCAGCATAATCAAAGACCCCTAATGTTAGTTTAGACGGGCAGCATGGTCGGCACAGGCTTGGAGGGCTGAAGGGCCTGTTCCTGTGCTGTACTTTTCTTTGCTCTTTGTTGTTTGTAATAGGGAGGGAGGGAAAAGAGGAGGGGGAGTGGCCCTGTTAATTAGGGAGTGCATCACAGCTGCAGAAAAGGAGGGAGTTGAGGAGGGTTTGTCTACTGAGTCAGTATGGGTGGAAGTCAGTAACAAGAAAGGAGCAGTCACTTTATTGGTAGTTTTCTATAGACCCCCCCAATAGCAGCAGAGAGATAGAAGAACAGATTGGGCAGCAGATCTTGGAAAAGTGCCAAAATAACAGTTGTTGTCATAGAACATAGAACATTACAGCGCAGTACAGGCCCTTCGGCCCACGATGTTGCGCCGTCCTGTGAAACCCTTCTAAAGTCCCTCTACACTATTCCCTTATCGTCCATATGCCTATCCAATGACCATTTGAATGCGTTAGTGTTGGCGAGTCCACTACTGTTGCAGGCAGGGCATTCCACGCCCGTACTATTCTCTGACTAAAGAACCTACCTCTGACATCTGTCCTATATCTACCTCCCCTCAATTTAAAGCTATGTCCCCTCGTGCTGGACATCACCATCCGAGTAAAAAGGCTCTCAATGCCCACCCTACCTAATCCTCTGATCATCTTGTATGCCTCAATTAAGTCCCCTCTTAACTTTCTTCTCTCTAACGAAGACAGCCTTAAGTCCTTCAGCCTTTCCTCATATAGGGCAAAATTCTCCGGGGACCGACGTGACGTCTATTTCCGGCGGGAAAAAGCGGTGCGGATGACTCCGGTGTCAGGGCCTTCTTTTAAGCCGGTAATCTCCGTTCCCGAAAGGGCCAGCAGCGGACTGACGCGATACGCGTCAGTTTCACCCGCTGCGGAAGTGGCGAGTCCCGGCGTTTGTGTGGTGGGGAGAGAGAGAGACCCGGCGTTGGGGGGGGGGGGGAGAGAAGAGAGACCCGGCGTTGGGGGGGGGGAGAGGAGGAAGAGAGACCCGGCGTTGGGGGGGGGGGGGGAGGAGGAAGAAAGATACGGCGTTAGGGGGGGGGGGGAGGAGGAAGAGAGACCCGGCGTTGGGGGGGGGGGGGGGGAGGAGGAGGAAGAGAGACCCGGCGTTGGGGGGGGGGGGAGGAGGAGGAAGAGAGACCCGGCGTTGGGGGGGGGGGGGGGAGGAGGAGGAAGAGAGACCCGGCGTTGGGGGGGGGGGGGGGGAGGAGGAAGAGAGACCCGGCGTTGGGGGGGGGGGGGGGAGGAGGAGGAAGAGAGACCCGGCGTTGGGGGGGGGGGAGGGAGGAGGAAAAGAGACCCGGCGTTGGGGGGGGGGGGGGGGGAGAGGGGGAAGAGAGACCCGGCGTGGGGGGGGGGGGGAGGAGGAAGAGAGACCCGGCGTTGGGGGGGGGGGGAGGAGGAGGAAGAGAGACCCGGCGTTTGGGGGGGGGGGGGAGAGGAGGAATAGAGACCCGGCGTTGGGGGGGGGGAGGAGGAAGAGAGACCCCGGCG